>NC_046661.1:146731075-146741686 GCF_010883055.1 Belonocnema kinseyi | reverse complement strand
GGCTTTAATTTTTAAACTAAAAAAGTTACAACTTTTTGTCTTAAGAAAAAAAGATGCGCAATCAAATTTTACATCCATGTATATCTTTTGAAAATTAAAATTTGAAAATTTTTTCTAAAGCCTCCAGGGGACTTCGTTTTCGCACGAAAAAATTTTATGTGCCCTTATTGCATCCGAACCCACAATTGTACATTCTTATTTGTCCCAACCCCTTTGAAAACTGGCCGTTGCGTGCTTATAAAGCAGGCGTAATGTGGCCGCTTCCAGCCCAGCGATGTTCGCACATACGCATTGCGCCACTGGGCCGACATTAAACTATATCCCGCTAAATAAAACTTCACGCTCGTTACATAAAACATCACGCTAAGTACATTTCTTTTTTTCACTGATAATTTAAAACAGTCAAGAACGCCAAACATCCTTTATCTGCTTCACATGCTTGTTTTCAAGAAGTGTAGGACAAAAATATCGTGTGTATCAAGAGCTGCCATCCTAAGGAAGCGAGGACGGCAAGTTCACTCTCGTTAAAATTTCCTTTTTTATGCCATCAATATACAATGTAGTATTAGAATAAAATTTGTTTATTTCTAATGTACAGTTTCAATTTCAAGATTGGTAGAATGCAGTTTGGAATACTAAAGATGTAGCTTTTTTGCAACTGAATTTCATTTTAGTGTCTCTTTACACCAATTTTTGAAACATTATTAAATGATTAAGTTATATTATCGATTTGACTTTCTCTGCTGTTTCTAGAATTACACATAAATTTTTCCACGTTTCAAGTACTTTATACCAATTTTAAAAATGGGAAACAGTAGATTTGTAGGTAGGGTTTTCCTCAAAATAGGAAGTCATGATTAATTAAAATACGATCATTTATTTTAAAACTTTTTCTTTCCAGAGACATAATTTTAGTTTTTATAAAAATTATAATTGTTGATAGCATTAAAAAAATGGAATTTAAACTTTCAATATAAAAAATATTAGAATTAGATTTGCGCAAAATGATATAATTTTGCAAATTTACAAATTTATTGATTTATTCTTTAATTGAGAGCACTAAAGATGATATCGTATCATAAATTTATATTTTATAACATTATGGGAAATGGTGCAAGATATACATAAGGTAAATTCAATCTGGCCCAATTTTGTTTTTATTTTGTTTAAATAATACATTGTCATGAATTATATTACAGTTAGGTCACTATAGTCCTGTTTTCAGTAACTTTCAACAAAAAATTACTAATAATGCACTATTTTAACCAAATAAATTGCATGATAGCCTGTGACATGCCCTCAAAAGTATAGAACCTGAAGGTTAGAAAAATGACCATGGCCAAAGAGAGAATGCAATGAGAGAAAAAATCCTTCAAGACATTTTTTAAAGAAAATTCCCATCCAAAATAAAAAAATTTGTTCTTCCGGAAATAGCCTATTATACAAACTTTATTTTGATATAAGTAAAATTATTCAATCATTTATTATTTGATTGAAAACAAATTAGTAGCTCCACAATTTAATGTTCACAATAGTAATATTTCAATAGTGGTTCTGTATCCTGGCGTTGAATATTTTTTTGATGAAGATAATTGCCATAATATAAAATTTTTTAATTAAAATTTTTTCCTTGTGTCCAACAATGAAATGTCCTCCAAATTTGTGTAGAAACAGATTTAGAAATAATCTGATGATTCGAAAAGTTTAAACTTATGAAGAAATCCAAAAACCCGGCGAGTCGGCCACAAAATCAAAGTTGACTCTAAACCATGTTTTATTTTGATACAAAACATTTGATATTTTTGATAAAATCCAAGTTAAAATGGGATCTTATATCGATTTCCGTACCAAATCTCCGTACCAAAATAAGATGGTTTTCTCAAAGTTTTGGAAGCATCTAAATTATTTTTCGCTACTTTAGTGTTAGTACAAACAGCAACACTTCCTGACATTTACATGAAAGAAATACAAATACAAAAAGGCAGAAAAAAACATTTTTTCATTTTATTTGATTCTCAGGGATTGATACTCATAGAGCTTTACCGTATTCTCAAGATTGATTCTATTTCTGCTGTCCAAAAATAAAATCTATTGGCGTCTGCAAATTCTCATTCATACCTGGTATCCCCAAATAACCAACCTCAATATATTTCTATATGTTCTCACCTTATTTGTGCTTGATCTATCGGCTTCGCAACTGTTTTAAAAGGTATTTACTAGATAGAAAAAAATAATGTTTCAATTTTGTTTTAGATCGTTTTCTTACAAACACATTATTGATTTTACTTATGTTCGTTCTCTTTGTCAAGAATAAAACTAAGAAGTAAATTCATTGGTTTCATTACTAGTTTGCTTAGTATGAACTAATTCTGGTACGATCCTCTGATCTTTGTTTGCTACAAAATTAATTTGATAAGTACTTTTCAGACAAATTCAAATTTAGTGAAAAATTTCTTATGGCTGTCTACTTTCAAATATACCTGCTAAAGTTTAGGTACCAAAAATCACCCTCATCCTGCAAATTGCCTGGTACTTCTGACTTTTGTTTGACCGCTCTCGACTAATTAGAGAAAGTATGAAAAGAAATTCTTTGGTTAGATTGGAGGTTTTAACAGTTAAAATTAATATTAAGAGACAAAGAACTCTATCTGAAGGATGCTTATTACAGCTCGATGTGATGATGTCTGACAAATATTTTTGGAACTTCTAGAAATCAGATTCAAAATTCCAGTCTATAACTAAAATAAGAACCAAAAGGGTTATAGATGGCTAAACGTTATAACTAGGGTTTCATTGGAGCCATATTTGACGAGAAACACATCAAACTAGAAAAAGTCTCTTTTAATAATCAAAATTATCGTTTCGGCTTGTCTCGTTTTTACGAAAGTATTATTTCAACCGAGCGATGTCGAGTACATTTGACACTTATTAAGGAGCTTGTTTTTTCTTTATTCTGCTCAAATTAATTGAAACTAAATGTGGTTTTCTTTGTTTATTTTGTATTTTTCTCCCAATACTTGACATCCGAAACGTCAAAATTCAAAATAAGTAGATAAGGAGACGATCCGACATGATAAAAATAAAAGATTCACCGAGTAGGACATATCGAAAAACCTTGTGGGAGCCGAGGAGATATCAAAGAGCAGTAACGAATTTAATTCAGCTTTTTATTTTCATATACCAAGGAAGCTTTATATTTTACAAACATGGTTCAATTTTTATTTTATTTATACCTGAATCTACGACTATCAAAGTAGAATCATGGAAAATATTAGAAAATTGTATGTAAGCCAAGAGAAAAAGTAAATATTATGTTATAGCTGACTATTCATACAATATATTTACTTGTGCAACATAACTGTTTGGGATCCAAAAGTCCGATAAACCTCGTTAAGCTTTTTTTTATATTAGATGCAACTTCTGATTCAATTAGATATACAAAGAAATATACAGGGTGTCTCACCACCCATGCAGCCTCTTTTATAATACGATAGTGCGGCACCTGGAAGCACACCCTATCTCAACGAATCTTAGTCTATTGGCTTTCAGAAGGTTATAACTATTCCGGTTGCCTTACATCTATGATGAAAGCGATTTAACCTTTGTTTGTACACATAAATTTATTGCCCCGGGCTTGTGTTGTTACCGCCGAGGCGATATTTTTCTCGTATGTCTTGTCTTCAAACCGGAATAGTAGGCTATCGTAAATGATTTCTTTGTAGCGGCTTCACCTCGTGATTTCTTACACTTAACTTCCTTCCTTTGTAGTATGCAGGCCACTATGGTCAGTCATAACAGCCTGGTGATGTCACACTATGTTGTCTGTGACGTCAACAGACTGTTATAACTCGCCATAGTATCCTGTTCAGGGGTCTTACCTTTACAGCCGTTGGCTGTAAGGGAAAACGTAAGTAAAGACAAAAACATTTTTTATATAATCGTAACATAGATTTTTTAATAACACTCCATCATGCTCTTTCCACTAGGGATAAGAATTAGGCTAAATTCATTTAGCTAAGTTTTCAGGAGGAATAAATAACTTATTATTTTTCGAAACATTCCCTACAAATTGTACGTGGTACATCTAAACTTCTGGTAAAATAATTTCCGTAAATGATTGAGCGCTCTGGTTGACAACAGGAAGAATACTTTGGAGATAATAAATACGTTCCATGATACAGTGACGAAGTTTCATCAGCTGCAGAAATGTAGCCGCCTGCATCACGATCAAAGAAGACTAAACTTTCTGCTTTCTAAATACACAATAGGTCTTATCATCGACTTCAGGATTTGTTACCTCCATTTTCGCAATATCTATAGAAATTACTTAAGATCCATGGCTGAAAGTGTAAACTAGCACATAAGATCCAAAAGCCACACGTTCTGAAGTTCTAAATGAACTATTGCTTGAAAAATAAGCCTATATGTCTTCAAAAACATCATCCAGTTTTGACCAGGTGTTTCAATCAAAAACGTGCCGTTGGAATTTTTTGATTGACCAGACAGAATACTGGCTGCAACCTCACATAAAGGTTAACGTCGGTAATTGGCACGTACTGTAGTCCTACTGTTATCAACTTTCAGTGAGAATTATTTAGAGGATAAAAAGTAATAATGGAACTTATCCCTACTCTCAACTCGTTTCAATGTAAGCGTTTTAGAGTATGGGAATAAACCATCCAGTAATGTAAATGCCGAAACCGTTAAGTCAGATTATCTTTTTGATCTGTCAGTGATATTTCTCGGAGCACATCATGTTACCAAATAGTTAGAGGATACCCAGTAGGCATCAAATTTGGCGACGTCTTTAAGACATCGTTACGACATATTTACGACAGCTTTAGGATATCCTATATCCATGTCGTTAATGTGTCTTTACGATATCGTAAAAACGTCGTATGATCTGACGATGTCTTATCGATATCGTAAAGACACCGAAACTGCACGGACATAGGATGTCGCAAAAATGTCGTAAAGATGTCGTAACTATGTCGTAAAGACGTCGCCAAATTTTGTGCCCACTGGGTAAGGAAAAAAGAATAACGTTACATACGAGTATTTATCCTACCGAAAAATTTGCACAATAGCTTTAAATAAATGCATGCTCCCAGCACGTATCTATATTGGGAAATGAAAAAAGTCTAATTTTATTTTATCATGTTAATATAAAAGAATTGTCGAAATAATTGGTGAGTTACATGAGTTACATGAATCTAGAGAATGCCGCGAATCACGAGAAACCCCTGAATTCCGTGAATTCTTTGGATTCCGTAAATTCCACGAATTCATTGATTTCTGTTGATTCATTGGAATCGTGAATTCCATATATTACGACAATTCAATGCCAGCATCGAATGCCAACATTTGAAAATTACAACATTATGTAAAGTAGCGTTACCATACATTTCGGAAATAAATTCCCGATACATGTAGTGGAAGTTTCCAACATAAAATTTTGACAGTGTGGCAATAAAGACCGATAATAGGAGCACTCTAGCGACAGCGTGCGTTGACTTCAACTCGCTGCCATTTCCACAGTTTTCTTCTAATTTTCAGAAAATCTTTCTCAATGTCTAGTGAACAACTTTCTAACGATAAGTTATTTCTTTTAACATTTTTTCGATTACCAACCCAATGGTTGAAGTGAGCGAAAGGTGGTTTTCGTTCAAAATCAATTTGTTATTTAAAAAAATATTCGGTTTTTGAACAAAGTGCGTTCTGTAAGACATTGATTTTTGATTGGAAAATCTTAAAAGTTTTTATTGTTTATCTTCAGTAAAAATGGTCGAATGAGCAAGTTTTATGAAAAAGATTTGTCAGCTGCGTCAAGCTGAATACGAAGATATATTTTAATTTAAGTTTTGGTCCTTTTTTATCGATAGATTGTTTTGGCTAGATTAACAAAATCTCAGAATAAAATTAAATTATATTTTTAAAGGAAAATTAAATCATTTACTAATAATAATTGTAACAGTTTTTTTTAAATGGTAAGAAATTTAGAAAAAATGTGCTTGCTGTGCGATTAGATTCTTATGGCACGGAGCTCGCTTCACTTGCACGTTTGAGCGCACCTGGGGCTTATTATCGCATTTTCGCGCTCAATAATGTATTTGCCTCGCGCTAATTTTTGCTCCTAATTTTGCATTATATCTTATTCCCAGCTACCGTGAAAAATTAATCTTTTGTTTAAAATTCTACTCTTTCGTTGAAAATTAGTAAATTGTATATTTTTCTTTAAAAACTGAAATTTTCTTGTTGAAAAATTATCTATCTGGTTAAATGTTGAACTCTACTTTTAAAACTTTATTTTTTTATAAAATATTTATAATTTTAGTTCTATGTTCATCTCTTTGGGTGAAAACCTAACTAATTATTTTGTTGAAATACGTTCTTTTGCTGGTTAAGAATGAATTTATTAAGCTGAAAATATAGCTAATCCATTCTTGGTTGAAAATTGATAATTTTTAGATGAAAATTCAACTATTCTGAAAAATAACAATAATTTAAATATGGAACAAGGAATTATAATTCTGAACAATATGTTCGGAACGAAGAATATCTAAAAAGAATTATGATTCTGATTTGGAACGCAGAAATTTTAGAAAAAGTAAGTTACGGTCATCGCGGCCAATTTTCTTCCGACGTTATATGAACCACGATTTCTCTGCGTAGGTGAAGATAGTCCTCTCTTGGCAGGCCAGGAGCTTTTGAAGAAAACAAGTAATCGCCTTTTCCTCTCGTCTATATCACATGCAATTTCTGTCCAATTTTATTCATATAAAGTACACATTCAGTCATCTTGCTCTTTTGTAATCACTGAAAATCAAAAATATTTCACAAATCGAATTCGAACTCTACACTTGTTTTCTCGACGACGAACTTCAAGCAACTAAGGACTCAAGTCTGCATAATCTGCATAGATACAAGCAAAAAAGTATTCGAAACTGTAAAAACCTTCACAGTTACAAAATTCACAGGGTGTCTACTCAAATCCTGCAAAAAATGTCCTCACAATTCCAGATTTTTTCCAGGTACCATAAGTTTTTTCCGGATATAATTTTTCATAGTATGGAGCCATTCAAATGTTTCGGTCTTTCAAAAAAAATGGATTTGGAATATTCATACAATTTCGCAAAGGGGGAGGGTCGGTAAGGCCGGTTTTTGGCCTAATTTATTTTTGGACCAAAAAATCTGAAAGAATGATGGTAGTATCTTATAAGTATCCCGAGTCGATTGCACGCTAAACGGAATACCCTCCACCCCCCAGCCACCCCCACCCCCCTACAAATATAGGAAACACCACTACCCACCAACTGTATTTTCGAGAGAGTTGACACTCTTAAACATGTATTCTGAGGTTAGCTCGGGTTTACGATGGTTTTCGGGGTCGCCGAATACAAATCTGGCGTCCTTTGACTTTTATCGCGTGAGTTTCAAGGTCATTGGAAGGTCAAATCGAGAGAAAACGGTAAAAATCCAAAAAAATACGTTATAGGTTTTTGGAGTCGCTAATTACGAATCTGGCATCCGTTGAACTCTATCGCTTCAGGTTCAAGGTCAGTTTAAGGTCATTTGAAGGTCAAATCGAGAAAAACGGTAAAAAAATTTTTTAAAAAATATGTTATAGGTTTTTGGGGTCGCTGATTACGAAGCGTGCAATTGACTCGGGATACTTATAAGATACTACCATGATTTTTTCAGATTTGTTGGTCCAAAAATAAATTAGGCCAAAAACCGGCCTTACCGACCCTCCCCCTTTATAAATAATAAATTAATGAAAGAAACCAAATTTTATTTTATTTCTTAAAAGAATTCCCGGACAAAATTGAATTTTTAAAAAAATGTAATATTAAATATTTCAATCAAAAAACCTTTAAATTTTAAATCAAAAACAGTTAAATGCAAAAAAAAACGAATCTTTTACTAAACAGAAAAATACTAGTAACAATTTTAAAATTGGCATAAAGATTACTTACAGTAGATGCAACTTTTCTGTAATAATATGTTTCATCTTTCTCTGAACGTTTCTTATTTTCTTGGAACCGAACTGTCAACATGGGAAGTTAAATTCATGTTTCCTACGCCGTTGGCTTTTTTCTCAGTTTCCCCAAATTTCTTGACTAAAAATGAAACCAAAGACTTTCTTATTGAGTGCAGAAGAGAAAAAATCTCGAAAATATAATTGCTAATTGCAAATTATTTGATCATTTAAAAACTTTGTTTTGTATGTCGTCGCATTAACTCAATCTTTTACTTATCTGAAGCTTTTAATAAGGTTTCTACCACAATTTGTAGCTAAGATAAGGTCCTCTTCTATAACTTACTCTGTAGGCAACAATAATTTGAATTTTTTTATTCTTATGACATCTAAATTTACAGTAACTATCAAGGAATTCACCTGATTTTTTCCCCTCACTTCTACTCATTTTTCTACAAAATATAGCAAGTAAAAGTTCACTGTTATACAATTGACGCTGTTGACCCTGTTTTGTACCTTCACCCACATGTAAATTTATTTATAATTAATTTATGACGGTGCCATGAATAGAGAATATGTTGTCAATAAAATTATCTTTACAGTGAAGTTTGTTACAATTATTTTATGTGGACTAACTTCATATATGCCTCCTAAAGCTATCCATAAAGGGGATTAGGAGCATCTCAAGGTTTTAAAATTGGCATACCCTTTTTGTAAAAAAGTTGAATTATGGAAGTGACTTTAACGGCAGACGTCACTCGTATGTTATTGAGCAGGGATTAAGAAAAGAGAGTTTAGGAACTCCAGCCGCTCAACGAACTTCGTTGGGTTAGATTATTTCAGGACCTCTTTCAGGGGACCTTTTTTATTCTAGACATTCTCTTGTCGGATTACAAACTACGGTAGATTATGAACTACTGAACTTGCTACTAAGATTTGTCGTCTAGGAGGACGTACCTGACACCATTCCTTAGCGGTGGATAAGGTAAAAAATTACCCTTGCTACTGAAATTCTAAAGGGGGAATTCTATATGGGTAAATGTTTCTCAGAGGCTGAGGATGTCGGCATAGCTCAAAAAAAGCGCAGACAGGTGGACCAGTTTTACTAAGCAGAAGGCTTTACTTTAAAAAACTACGTTTCAAACGTTGAGGAGGTTCTGCAGGGAGTATTCCATGAACCTTCAGAGAATGTTACGTCTTTTCTGCTAAACCAGTATCCATCTTTTCGTGCTCTTAGCATTCTGTGGCCGCTATCTCCCGATTGCTTACGATTTCAGATTGTTTAATTATCATAGATGAGTCAGATCACAAATCGAACAGTGTTGTCGGAGATACCTCGCATATTTGATCCACTGGGACGACTAGCGTCAGTTATTGGCAATGCCAAGATATTAATGCAAAGTCTGTGGGCTCTTAAGGTAGGGTTAGATGATATACTTCAAACTGAATACGGCTTTAATTGGACAACGTTCAGAAACTAGTTGTCGGATCTTTTCACTCTAAATATTCTACGCTGGTTAGGTTCTACATCTTCCAGCTACTGTGAACTTGACGGTTTGGGAAATGCCTTAGAAAAGGCAATAGGAGCCATGGTATAACTTCGGGCCACACAGCCTCCGAGCTTGACACGTGTGACATTCGTCACAGCTAAGACAAGAGTAGCGCAATTAAAGGAGGTCTCAATTCCTAGACTAGAAATGTGCGCCGTTCTCTTACCGGTAAGGTTGATATCACATGTACGATCGGTCTTGAGTCTCTCTGGCTCGACCCCGATACATCTTTGTTCCGATTCGAAAAACACTTTGGATTAAATTTGAGGTCATGCTCTACGATGGAAGTCCTATATTACTAATCGGGTTGCCGAGATTCAGCACACGCTACCGGAGGCAGCCTGGCACAATGGTCCTGGAGTAAATAATCCTGCAGATTGCGCATCAAGAGTCATCACAGCCTTTAGACTGGAACATCATTTGTTTTGGTGTCCAGGACCTGTTTGGTTGGCCAAACATAAAATTTGTATTGGCCAATGTTAACTAGAATCTTTGAATCTTTTGTTAATAGCAAACAACGGATTATCGTACATTCAGCTCTAGTTGCTCGTAATCCACCTTGGCGACTTCTAACTCAATATTCGTCGCTTACAAAGTTGGTAAGAATTACTGCCGTACATCTTTCCTGAAGCTCAATTTTAATTGACCTTGATTATGAGGAATGGACATAAATTCATGTTACACGCCGGTCCTCAACTGACATCGTCTTACTTAAGGACGAGATATTGGTTGGTTTCTGGACGTACAATGGACGGAATACCTTTAAGAGCTATAATTTCGACCTAAATGGCAGAAGCCAACCCCTATCGATTAACTAGTTTTGATTCTACAGGAGAGGATCTCTTCTACAACAGTGCCTAGGCATATTATTAGGCCAAAGCTAGAAAGTAACAAGTTTCACACTATTTTTGTCATTTATTGTAAGTACTTTGAGCGTTCCTGTGTTCTTAAACTCCTAGTTTGCTAGATTTTCCAGGTTCTCCGGACGAATAAGCACGTTTTTAATTCGAAAAAGAGTCCCCGTTCTCGACTGACCTCGAAAATCTTAAGATATGAATCCCATCCAAAAAGTTTGGAACTTCA
>NC_046661.1:146721641-146730975 GCF_010883055.1 Belonocnema kinseyi | reverse complement strand
ATGTAGACTACTCTCATAACTCTCCATGTCTTTGGAACACATCCTAACGCCAGAATAGTCCTAGAAAGTCTCACGAGTGGCCATCTAATGATCTCTTCAGCTCTCTGTAATGGCGTTGTTTCATCTGCCACAGACGCTCTGCTGGACAGCTGCGATTACTTTTTCAGTCTCCTCTTCAGTGAACCGTTGATACGTTTCTTCTATTTGAGGGCCCTATTGTCCGCTTCCGTTTTCATAGCCTCTGTCAAAGAAACCGTCAATCCCTTAGCTCTCAGGAGAAATAGGAGCACATCCGCTACCTGAATTTCGCTTGCCGAAGAAAAGATTTTGTTTTTATGTGAATTATCTTGTTGCAACGAGTAGTCAGGAAAGTGAAAGGTCCGCCCCTGCAGAGCACTGTATTCAGGGTAAGACTTTACTCGAGGAGGTCGTCCGATATCCGCAGAGGCCGTTAGAACTCCTTGGTATTCCCTAGGTGTCAAAGTGCCACGGGCACGATCACTCTACAGCCATGGCTTCGGAAGATCATCACATTGAGCGACATAGACAATGAATACTCGTTCCCAGGCGACGATACCAACAGATGGCTATTTCTTGGTCGTTTTGCAGGCTGTAGAAAAGCCTATAAAGCGTTGATAAAATTAAAAAAAAAGAACTTCTACGTAACATGAAAAGATTCATAATAAAAAAATTTTTTGGCTTGTAGTAAATTTTTTTAATCAATCGGGTTATTGGCAGACTAATGTTAGTCAGACTTCCCGCTCCTTATATGGTACGTGCAAAGAAGTAGCATTTGTTACTATGTGCGGAATTCTGTTTACGTATTACCTCATTGTAGATTTGCTTACAAATTTCCCCGCCCAGTATAAGAGACATATTAAGTTGTAAACTTCCATTTTAAAAAAATTGGGTCACAGCGTAAATATATGCATAAAATAAAATCGTGAAATTATATCAATTTTATTCAACAAAAGCAGGAGTCTCTGTAAATGAAAATTCCTGATAAGAAACATTTCATTGCCACTCCAAAAAAGTATGATTCTCTAGTGCTCAGTTTTTCCGGTAAATTTGAGGACTTTCTTCAAAACTGTTGTCCGGGCGCTCGAACTATTAATTTCTTTTCTGCGTTTTACAATGTTCAGAGCCGTACGAAATAGGTGCGTTTTTTAAGGTCCAAATAGCGGTAATTTCCCAAGGAATGACTATGTCTAGAAAACGATGCCGCAAGTCCACCATAGTTAAGGAACAACTCATTTCTGTTTTACGAACCATGTGGCACCGGCGGCCATTTTGATGGTAAAGCCAGCCACGACGACAAAAGCGGAAATTACCGAAACAAGCGATTAACGTAATTATTACCTATCTAAATTTTAGAGCACAAGCTACATGAAACGAGCACTGCACGTAAACATGAGTCTTATCAAAATTCAGTGGTGAAAAGGTACATAGTTAAGGTTAAGGGTGTCCTATGAGAACAGCGATTACAGCGAAACGGAATTTAACCTTAATCAGGCTTAAATAAATATATTAGAATAAATGGGTACCTTTGATGCCATCTGCAGTGTTGGATTATTCTGACTTACGGTTCCTTTCAGTATTATGTTTCACAAAATTTGTAATGGACGTGATTCTAGACGCACAGAGGGTTAGTGGTTTCGCTTTCGACGTCATCACTAGACATTAGGAGAAAAATTCTAGTTTGCACGAAGCCCGCAACCACACAAAGTGCCTACAGGACTTGCCATTTATACCGTGAGGTACGTCATAAATTATAATCAGACTTTAAAAGGTGAAATTCTTAGGCTTAGTACAGCGCCATGCAAATTCGCGCTAATTTGCGTAAATGCTTTGAGAATGAGTGCTGCATCTCAACTTTTGTACATTTTTTATGAAAATTATAGACTGAGTTCGCCGATCCCGGCAGGAATTTTAAATATGACAAAAAGATACGGATTTACAACGTGACAACACAACTGCTCACTGAATTATTTAAACTTTTTAATTTTTGGATCACCTTTATTCGGGCATTGTGAAATGAATATGATTGCTTTACGTTTTTAAACATTATTTATTGTCTTTAACGTGAACATCAGAAAAATAGACTTTTTTTAAATACTGGTAAATCATAACTTAAATTTGAAGACTTCCAAGGAACCAGAGGAATAATGAAGAAGGGCATCCCGTATCCAGGACTTATTTACAGGGAGTGGCAATTTGGTCCCGTACATTGTGGTGCTCGGCAATGATAACCTTGCACGTCTGAAAATAAAAATATTTCTTATTATTCAATAGCATTATTTTGAGCTATCAATTAAAACTATGTATATATGATGAAATTCTCATTTGAATTCATAAAATTTGAGGTACCGCGAGGAAAGCGACCTTAGGGTTCACAGGCGACTTTTTCAGGGATTGAAGAAACGTTCGAAGGCAGACACTCAGAAAGTAGAGAAAATCTCCGGAATCTATACCTATCACTTACGGCCACATTTTTTCGCCCAGCTTCCAGCGAGTCCGATGAGCTTTTCAGTCACACGAGCACATAACGGAAAGATATATCGAAGGTGGTGAGGCTAGATTTCTCGGCCCGTCTGCACACGTCGAAGTAGGTTATTTACGCCTCACTTTTCAGCTTGATAATAATTCCAATTTTGCAAATAAAATGTTTATTATTTTTAAATATAAAAGAGCGAATTTAGAATTTCCAGTAGCATCAAAAATCTGAAAATCGATTTTAGTAACCCTAAGTTCCCTTTCCTTTTTGCACTGCCAAAACTTTTCTTCCATAATGCCTTCAAATGGACACTGATAACCTCCATTAGTACTATTGTATTACGCAATGTTTCTGAGACGTTTTTGGAACGTTTATTATATTTTATTGTACAGTGTAGGCACGCTGGGGCTTACATGCACAAATTAATTAAACCGTAGGTTGTCCTCAGGACATATCCTGAGGTGTGCTTCGGCACACTTTTTCAGGACCCAAAAAGAAAGAACGAGTTTGTTAACCAGCCATTTTGTATAAAAACTGAATGACTGACCACATTTAACAAATGTTTGAAACCATGTTTTTTCCAGATTTGGAAATTCTATTTACGGTCGTCTATAGTACTTTGAAACACAAACAATTTATTCATATGACTTTTTTCAATAAAATCAAAATGTTCAGAGTTATCATAACAAAATTTTTTTAGCATTACAACTTTTTACAATTCTATGTATGGTTTTCCGTAGTGCTCAGAAACACGAACAATTTGTCTCAAAGACTTTTTTCGATAAAAGCAAAATTATTAAAGTTATAGCATTTTCAAATCCCAAAAAAAAACAATAATTAACATTTTAAGCCAAGCAACGCACGATGTGAAAATAGTCGGTAGAAAAAATGTTACTTTTCTAAAGCCCTGAAATATTATTCTGTTTTGACAATTTTAGGCCAGATATAGAACGTTTTTAGGACGTCCTAAAGAAGTCCTTATAACGACCCTGGGACTTAGACGCCAAAGTCCAAGAATGTCCCAGAACATGCAAAGAGGTCCTAGGGACGTCTTTAGGATGTTCCGGTGCCCACTAAATAACCTAACCTATATTTTTTTGACACTTGTATCCATTTGAAGTTTAGAACGCAAGCATGAAAACTCCGATAAACTTGATCCAAAAAAGCACGGAGTTGACCTAATGGGCAATTCGAATGCAAATTCAAGGGCTCGAATGATTAAAATGCCAATGCAGAATGGCTTTTCCCCTGCGGCTGTACAATTTGGGTATCATTCAAGTAATCTCTACTTTCAGCCATTCTTGTATTTTTAAGCTCCTATTTTGCTAGATAAAAAGAAAAGTCAGTAAGCGCAATATTACGACCAAGTAAGGGCTTATTCGGTTACACAATGACATTTGGAAACATCGCCAAAAGATAAAGAGAAAAGTTAAATACTGTTTAATAAGAATTGGTCGTCGAATTGAAGCTGTATTTTCTGCTGAAGGTTGCTATACGAAATACCAAGTGGACTATAGGCTTTCAGGCGCGCTGATCACCAATCCATGGCCCCTATGACCCCTAAATGCCGGGATCAATGCCGTTTGAAGTTCAACTTGTTTGATTTGAGAAATATCATATTTTAGATCTCAGATTCTGAAAGAGCGAAAATCCTAGGTTCGGATATATATTTTTACCCATGGGTTCCAGAAATCTCTAGAGGTCATATGAATGTCAAAAACATTCTTTAGATTATGAAGGTAAAATTGATCATTCGAAATTCCATAAGAAGTATCTCGTTATGGCAGTTGGATAAAGAAGAAATGACATTCGCATTTAGATTCACATCTAATTGCAGAAATTGCTGCAATTCTGGCGCAATTCTCCTGCAATCCTGCATGCAGTAAGTTATAACTCTGACATCTGGGTAATTTTTCGCGTTTACCCACACCTGTAAGTAACGTTGACAGCTCTTGAATTTCAGCACGACCGTCTTTATGAAGTCTAACTTATCCAATTCGTCTGTTCTATTACCCGTCAGCTAACTCCAAATTTAGCTGCAATAAGATTTACCTTCAGTTTTTTCTGCGAAGTCTCTAGGTGAAGGCGTGAATCTATCATGGCATGCACAAGAAAAAGTAGGTGTACGATACAGGGATTCAGAACCCCAATATCGGAAAATGGTCAGGGTGAGCAAGCGAGCCCGAAATCTTTCCCATCATGCAACCGCAGCTCTACTTTGGGGGGTAACAGAGTCTTTGTAGAGTATACTGCTGTAAGAATAGAAATGACGCCGCGCAATACGCATGTTGACAACTTTTGTATTTTTTGTGGGAAATATGTCATCAGTATTGAAAGAAAAACATTTACAGATAAATTAAAAGAAACTTACAGAAATGTCTTTCGTCCAGATACTAGTGGAATGGACAATTTGTGGACTCCGAAAACTATATACCTAAAATGTAGATTGCAACTTTACTATTTATTGAAAGAAATTTCCAAGCTAGTAGCATCCAGATTGAAAGAAAAAAGTGTTCTCGCTCCTGGAACTCGTATATCCTTTCACCGAATCGTTAAGTATAAAGCTAGTGACTAGCGTCCAGTAATAGATTCTTTGACAAGAAGTTTATAATCCGTTTTGCTCCATAATGGTAACATATATGCTCCTATACCAGTCGGTATGCAGTCGTGTAAAAGAAGAATATCATAATATTCATGTACTGCTTCAGAAATTTAATTATGATTTTCACGGCTATAATTTAAGCGAAGATTTTAAAATAAAGACTATATTATTAGGCCAACAAATTGGCTTTACAAAACATCCTTGTTTTATTTGTGAATGGGACAGTCGAGACCAAAAGCAACATTATGTGAAAAAAGACTGGCCACTTAGACAAAATTTAACATAAGTACTATGAATATTATACGGGAAAGTCTTATCCCTGTACCTAAAGTTATCCTTACATCTCTACATATTAGGCAGTACATATTAATAAAAGTAATTGATGGTTTTACGCACATCTTTAAAAAGTTTCCAAAATTTTTTGAAGCTAAGATTAATGAATGACTCTTTGATGGCCCACGAATAAGGGAACTATGGCAGGATAAAGAATTTGAAAAAAGAATCCTAAACAAGGAGTGAGCGGCATGGCAAAGTTTCAGAGAAGTGCAACAAAAATTTGCAGGAAATAATAAAGATGCTGAATACGAGAATATCGTATATCAGTTGCAAAGAATATCTGTAAGGCGATTAAACATAAGGAGGCAAATTCATGCTGATCTATCGAAAAAATAAATAAAAATAGATATGATTTTTATTTCAATATTCGGAAATAAAAAACGAGGAAGGGGAATGTAATCTATTCACAGAAACAAATCAATTTGCCTGTTTAGCCTACACTGTTAAAAATTTATGTTGGAAACTTCCACTACATTCATTGTAAGTTTATTTCCAAAACGTAAGATAACACTACACTACAAAATGTTGTAGCTTCCAAATGCTGGCATTGGTATGATACCTCCTATTTATTGGAATTTTACGATAGAAGTCCAGTAGTCAGGAACACAGAAATTACGGAATTCAAGAAATTCAAGCAATTCATATAACGCCCGAAATTCGCGGATTTAATGTAATACAAGAAATTCACAGAATTCATGGAATTAAAGAAATTTGCGGAATACGATACTTTTTACCTAGAATAGAAAATTATGAAATGCACTATACAATTATTCAGCAAATGCCAGTTCGAGTTCGCGAATCTTTGGCAACTGTCAATTATTCATATTTTAATAAAATATCACAAGTATTAGCGCAATTGGATTTAACGTTTACAGATAAAATCAATAATCAGAAGAAGCAGGTAAATAATCAGCCTTTTGATAATAAAAATAACTCTGAAAACGGAAAAAGTAAACAAAGATTGAGATATATGCAGGCAAAGCAAAATCAGCATAGCTCATGTTGTAATTGTATGACACTCAACACACAAGCTGTTTCTTTTGCCAAATCTGAGCATCCCTCCATCACTTATTAACACAAGTTCTAATTAAATTCGTTCCGTAAATAGCATCAACAGTATGAATTTATTAATTTATCCAGTGGCATCGATAGTTCTGAGGACACAGACGTTGAAAGAAATCACGTTAAAATTCCATCATGTCCTACAATGATCTTTTTTTTTGCAGTCCTCATTCTGGCGTTACTAGAGGCTGGTAGCCAAATAATAGCTATTTCCTCAAGCTTCTTATGATTATTTTTATGGTAAATTAGTTGAATTTCCAGTATCCAATATAGTTTTAACAACAGCGATTAGTAAAAAACCGACCACCATGAAAAAACTAATTATATATGAATTTTCAATTAGTAATAAAAAATATCAAACTTGTTTTTTAGTAATACCTAGATTGTTTAATTCAGTGACTTTTAGAAATGATTGGTGTCTTGTAAACAAAGTTATTATAGATTATGAACATATATCAGTAATGATAGCAGGGTCCCCCGTTCCAAAATCACGCATCTCGTTCGACGGGGTACCGTCTTAAAAACTTTTGGCAGCAACAGGTGAAGATCACATCAATTACATACAAATTGTCAGCTTGAATGACAATATGTGTGACAAAAATTCTACCGATTTACAGGGAATGAGCAAATCTCTTGGACAGATTAGAGACCCTAATTCAAGGAACATAACATAAATATGCTTTCTATAGATGATGTTTATACGATGGATGAAATAATGATTTATTTAACAACATGTTTTCTCGAGAATGATCAACTGTCTATAAACCTAATAATGTTCAGACTGAGAGAAATTTCCTAGAAATAAACAAAGATAACTATTTTGATAGTATCAATTCAGAAGTGCCTCCGGTTGAGGTTGTTTGTGGAAACATTTTACAAGAAAAAGAGCGGAAAACCTTTATTGACTTTATGTCTAAATTTCGTAAATTATTTTCACAAAAATAGGAAGTGCTCGAATTGAACCATATAAAATTAATGTTAAAGGCCATAAAATGATCGTTAGAAAAACGTATCCAATTCAATTTTCTCATTGTGAGTCATCTTCGTTATTTTTTGGAAATTGTAGAAGTTTCGCATTTTGGGATTCCAAATCCTCCCCATCATCAACAAACAATCCGTGCGCTTAATTCAGGTCTTTTATCGAAATCATCTAACACGGTATGATTTTTTTTTCTTGAACTAGTCAATTTATAATATCCGCTAATTTGTGGGATATTGTAATATATGCAATTATTTCTGACACTTTAATGTGACAGAATATGATTTTTTCGACATCGAAAATTGAAAATATCGGCCAATTTCTGGGATATTATAATACCTTCTGCTGTCTATATAATATTACACTGTGTCAGGGTACGATTTTTATAACTAGTACAATTATAATATTCGTCAATTTTTCGGATATTATGATGTGTGTATTGTGATCCATTTTTTAATATTTTAGCGTCCTGATTAAAATTTGGTCTGTTATTGTGTGAATTTAGTTTGATAATTTGTTTGAAGTATTTGACCTGTAGAATCAAATAAAACTTTTTAACAATATTTTGCGATCGTTTTAGAAAATTATATTTTCAAATAATGAAATAAAATTAGATTGTTACACTACTTAGAATACTCTTTTGCTAAATTACACAAAAATGATCTTATTAACATAAAATGTACCTACTCTTTGTTTGGTTGAAAACTTATATTCTGCAATTAAAAATTTTACCACTATTTTTTTTTTAAATTTAAGATTTTGTTCCCAGTTATTCATTTTGATAGAGAATTAGTATTTCTGGTTAAAGATTTATTTTTTAGTTCGAAATAAAATTTTTTTTTTGAATATATAACTTAATTTCTTGTCGTCAATTTTTGTATTGGCATTTAATCTTTTTAATCGAAAATTCATTCGGTTGGTTTAAAATTGTACCATTTCGTTTAAAATTTCTTTCATTTTCATAATAGCTTTTTTTAAATCACACTAATTAAAATGTGGATAAAATGCGGATAATTATATAAGCAACTGCAAGTTCTCAGCATGAGTCTAAGAGAATATTCTGACAAATAATAATAAATAGGTCGGAAAATTATTTCTCTCAAAATTAATTCACTATTGCTTCACTCTAACAGAAAATTGAGCAATAAGTTAAAAAATGAAAAAAACACGGTTTTCTAACTCTATACTAAGAGAAAATTGCTAAAAACAATCACACATTGTTAAATTAATTTACTCAAATATATAATTATTAACAGCGAGTAGAATCATAAATCATTTGTAATCAAAATAAGTCAAAATAATCATAATTAGAGGCAAAAACTTCGCAAAATAGATTTTGTACTCATAAAATATGATTCGTATTTAAGATTTATTATGACAAAATGTTACAGTTAGACTTGCGGCACATTGTGTTAACGGTTCTGAATAGAATTTACAAAAATGTCTTTTTCCTCACGGAAAATCCGTGTAAATCTTAACTGCTCAGGCATTTATGTAATTTCGGACCTAAATTCTTGAACTGATACAAAGCCTTTTTCAAAATTAATTTGAAAAAATCGCCTGTGACAAATCTCTTTAAAACCTAATAAGCTATTATTTAAATAAAACGTCAACATCTGATAGAAATTATAATTAAACAATTGATGACACTACCTACGATTCTTTACAAGACAAGGTTTTTTTAATGTTCTTGCCAACCAAATTTCGAACCGAGAAGGGTTTATACGTAAAAAAAAGTTCATTGAAAATAAAAATGTCCTTTCAGTATGCTACGTTTGTATAAATATCGAGTAAAACTTTGTTAAACTTTATAAGTGTTCACCAATTCATCAAGACATTCTTCAAATGCATCATTATATTC
>NC_046661.1:146709979-146721541 GCF_010883055.1 Belonocnema kinseyi | reverse complement strand
AATGCCTAGGTCATTTAAATAATAAATTCAATTACAGACTTTGTCTAAAGCGGCCAGGCATTATATATAATGCCTGGATTATATACCTTGCCTGTAAAATACATGTATAAATTTATAATACTTTAAATAACAATAATTATGTATGTTAAACAATAAGAAATCACGTTGAGATAACATAGTAACTTACCGCCTGCCGTGCATACCGAACCAGGACAACAGGAGGTCACACCAGGGTCATTCCCGCTAGGCTGGCAGGGATCAGGGTTTGTGCATTGTCCCTTCGTCGTTGTCGGGTTCTGTGCTGGTGCCCCCAAAGCTGCAGCGATTAAGGCTGCACACATCGCAACGAAAAAGAGGATGATTGAAAACTTCATTTTCTTTTATTTTTGGGCTTTTGTCAAAAACAGACTGACTCTCTTGTCTTTCAGTCGCGGCTTTTATAGCAACTTTTTTCCCCCGTCCATAAGCCAACGTACATCATATTTAATACATGGAGGGGACTAGCCAAAGCTCGAATACACATACGCAACACGAAGTTGATAAAAAACAAGATAAAGCAGGACAAAAGGACATTAAATGCACGTGCATTATTATTTTCCATAAAAAAAATATAAAATTTTTATTTATTTCTTCCTATCATTTAACTTTTATCATAACAGCCTCATGTAATTGTACTTGGCCTAGTTTTTGCATCGCAGATGTTTTTGGTTGAACTTTACTACTTTTCGAGAATCAAAATCAAAATTTAAAAAAATAATTAGGTTCAAGAATAATAGTTTTATAATATTTAATCTAGATACTTTTATGACATGTCTTAAATCTTCCATAAACTTTTTGGATTTTTTTTTAAAACCTAGAAACATTGTATGTTCATAACCTTAAAGCAAATAAAGTAAGAAACATAAAAAATTTTTCCATCAAATTATAATTTGCATAAAATTGTTTCCTTTTTTGACCGAAAAATAGCTTTTGTTTAAAAATCAACTTTTTTTAATTCGTGCGTTTGGTTTAAAAATTCTTCTTGTTTAATATAATTTTCATCTTCCTTTTTATTAAAATTGTAACTGTATGGAATTAAAAGTAACAATTATTTAGATTGAAATATTAAGTTTACATTTTCCGTTCAGAATTCATAATTTTATTTGGAAATTCCTCTCTTTTGCTAAAAGAATCATCTTTTAAAAATAAAATTCATGTTCTTTGTTGAAAATTTAAATATTCTCTTCAAAATTATATGTCCCGTCAAAAATTTATATTTTCAAGTTAATCCTAGACTGTCGGGCGGGGTCATTTTGATTCAGACTGATTATTCAAACGTAAGATATCTAACCAATTTAAACCATTTTGTTTTCAAATAAAAATAATAAATTTATCAATTTCCTACAATTGGGATATATTTTCCTATAATTCAAATTCACTTCAGAATTTTCCCAGAAATTTTAGATATATACTGTTTAAATGACACTTCATCAAAGTTAACCATGGTCATAGTAACTCTGTATGAGAGAATTGTTCGACAAAAGAGGTATGACTTTCTAGGGTTAAAACATTAAACTATATTGTAAAAAATTTATTCCTTTGAGATAATATTTAAACATTTTTGGTAATTTTTTGTAATCTAGATACGTCTTGAATCTTCAAAACATTTTTGGGCTGTTTTTTAGAAATGTTGAAAAATTATATTTACATAACCTTAAATAAAATAAAGACTGAATCATAAAGAGATTTTTTTGTAATAAACATTCTTTTTTTCATCAAATTATATTTTGTGTATGATTGTTTTCTTACTTTACTCGAAAATTCCTTTAGTTTGAAAAATCAACATGTTTTTCAATTCGTCTTTTTGGATTGAAAATTCATCTTGTTTAATAGAAATTGCATCCCTTTTTTCATAACAATTACAACTATTTATAACTTATAAGATTAAAATATATAGTGTGGAAAATTTATATCTTTCAAGAAATTTGTAATCTTTTACGGTAAAAAATACAACTGTTTGGTTAAAGATTAGCTACGTTGTTGAGGTTTTCGTTCGAAATATCTGAAAATTTTACAAATTTGTTTTAATCTCTCAAGAATCTTAGAGTAAATATATTTATATAAGCTTAAAAATAATGTAAAACTAAAAAATGGACAGTTCTTCCAAAAGTTTATTTTTTAATCAAAATTATTTGTCACCTTAAATCGTAAAATTATACCCTAGTATAGTGCGCGACTGATGATGCTAGTTCTCTAAAAATAGGTGTCACAAAAATCTCGAATGAATTTTTGTAGCCTTTTCATAATGTTGAATGGAAAGTAATTGAAAATTTAACCATTCCTATTTTAGTAAACTAATATTCTCAGCTGAAAAATCATCTTTTGGGTTGTGTGGCAAAAAACTCTTTTTGAAAAATATACGACTGCTTGTTTGTAAGCTATTCTCGTTTGGTATATAATTCAGCTACTTTATTGAATCTTCATCTTGCTTGTTTGGATACCACAACATGATAAAAAATTAAGCTTTTTTTATGAAAAATGAATTATTTGGTCAAAAATAAACATTTTTTTTTTAAATCTTATTTTCGGATTTAAAATTCAATTGTCTTGAAGATAATTCGTTTTATGGGTTTAAAATTTAACAGTTTTTTGAAATATAAATCTAGTTAAAATTTTATTTCAGATTTCGATTTTTTAAATCAGATAGTTCATTTCAAAGATTGAACTTCAGGATATATTTATAATTGCCGTGCTTTTTCTATAAACGAATTTAATTTATTTAGTATGCCTAAAATTATTTTGTATACATTTTTCATTAGGCTTAAGTAAAAACATCAAAAGGTTCACATTTTCATTGCAGGACATAAAATAAAAGCTTCTTATCAATAACATTCTTTGAATGTTCTTACATATAGCTGTGATGATAACCTTATGACATAGCACGGGTGAAATAAAAAAGTACATAAAATCGCTGTTTGCAAAAAGTTTAATAGGAATGTAAAAATGTTTTTCTTGTCGTGGATGTCACATTAAAAATATTTAAATGTTTTCAAAAATATACAAAAAATGTAATTGAAAATAAATACTAGAGCTTCCTCAAAAGCTTTTTACTTACCTGATATTTACTTTTTTGAAACCAAAGTTAATTAGAAAGATTCTTAGTGAGAATATCATTGAAAAAATTTATTTTGTTAATTATTATGAATTTCATTAAATTACAATTAACATATAAATTTCTGTTGGTATTGTACAGTTCATATAAATTATTTGACAACCTCTTGAATTATGATAATTTGATTATTTTCGTATTTTTTGTAAAGATTAAGATTATGCAAGATTATTTTAATTATATATAAAATTAAAGTTCCAAGCTCTTATTGAAATAAAATTATTTTTAAAAGTTTAATCTTTTATAATGCTTATTCTTATAAGTACATTTTCTTTTAATTTTTTTTTCGAAAATCAGTGAAATCCTAGCTAAAACATCTGGGATGTAAAAACTAGGCCAAGTACAAATTATAAGCGCTATTTTAAATTAAAATTAATTATTTAAGAGTAATAAACAAACAAATAAACGTGGATATTTTTTTTTATAAAAAAAAAGAAAAACTATTATATTTTTATATTCTTATCAGAGAAGATATTAAATTTGTATAAAATTTGACCCACCCCACTGTTTTTGTCAAATGTCCACGTTTTGAGACCCCCAGAATTTGAAAAACAGGTTTTTACTAATGTTTCTCAATGCATGTATGTAAACTGAAGGTCGAGTTTGTTAGCCAGCCATTTTGGATAAAAATTCCAAAAGTTAACGTATTTTGAATATTTTTGAGACCACTCTTTATGAAATTCAAAAATTTTCTTCACAGATGTTCATAGTATTTAAACAGAGGAACAATTTATCTTCATGACTTTTTTTGATAAAACCAAAATTTACCAGAGTTATAGCATTTACAACATTTCAAAAAATACAAGAAAATCAACATTTTAAACCAAACAACGCACGATATGAAAAAAAATCGAAAAAGGAAAAATGTTTCTTTTTGAATGTTCTACAAAATTGTTCTGAAAAAAATAAAAAAGAGTTTTTGGTTTTGTACCTAAAGGAGTGCCGCACATTGGGAAGAAAAATGACTTGTTTGGTTTAGAATAACGCACAGCCCACAAATCTTCACCGATTTCGACAAAAAAAATTGAAAAAATATAATAAGATTTCTAAAAGAGTTATCCAGCTTCATTTTTGAATTAGGTTTTTAATTTTTTTATAAATAAACAAATGTGACTAAAAAATAGCCTTTTTTCTTTTTGACGTTCCCGGTGTTCATTAGTAACAGGAAAATGATTTAAATTGCTTAAGTTGCATAAGATAGCATTAGTTAAAGGTATTCTGATATTAGACATTATACAAGCAAAATTTGTTATCAACAAATTTTTTTTTATTCTTCCAACGATTTTCCATAAATACACGTTTTTTTTAGTTTTTTTGCAAGAATTTGAAATGGAAACAATATTATGTAAGAAAAAAGTTTTTTTGATTATAATTGTTTATATTATAAACAAATTTAATGTACAAATGCAGTAATCAGGCATTTTTCGATAGAAATATTTTTTTTTCTATGTCAATTTTTTTTAATTAGGAAATTTATGAGTTGACAAATTTTATGATTTTAAATACAAATTTAACAAACAAATGCATTATTCGGGCATCTGTGGACGGAAAAATTAGTTTTTTTCGATTTCAGTCCTTTTAATTAGGAAGTTCATGATGATTTCAGCGAAAGTCATAATTTTTTGATAAATTTTATATTTTTTAAAAACATATTTAATAAACAAATACATTATTCGAACATCTGTGAATGGAAAATTTTTGTTGTTGTTGATATCCTAATTAGAACTGTTGACATAGAAAAAAAACTGATTTATTCTGTAGGTGAATGCCTGATTAATGAATTTGTATATAAAAAAATTTGTGATAATAATTTTGCAGGGCTTTAAAAAATTAACGCTTTTTTTTCTTTGTTCATATCATGCGTTGTTTGGCTTAAAATATTCATTTTAGTATTTTTTTGGATTTTAAAAGTGCTCTAATTCTGGTAATTTTTTTTTAATAGAAAAAAGTCATGAAAATACATTGTTTGAGTTTCTGAGTACTATAAATAACAGCACATAGAATTTTAAAATTTTGAAAAAATGTGGTTTTAAAGATTTTTGGTATGATGAAATTTTTAATTTTCAACATTTCGTCCAAATGAGAAAAGTTGATATGATAATCTTCTAGGGCTTTCAAAAATCAACGTTTTTATCTTCTTAAATTTTTTTCATATCATACCTTGTTTGGCTTAAAATGTTCATTTTATTTATTTTTTTTTTTATTTTGAAAATATTCTAACTCTGATAATTTACTTTTGCAGAAAAAAGTCATAAAGATAAATTGTTTAAGTTTCTGAGTACGATAAATAACCGTTCATAGAATTTTGAAATCCTGAAAAAAACTGGTTTCAAAAATTAAGGTACGATCAAATTTTGAATTTTCAACTTTTCGACCAAATTAAAAAATTTGTTATGACTATCTTGTACATAGAATTTTGAAATCTTGAAAAAATGTGGTCTTAAAAATTTTTGAAAACATGCTCACTTTTTGAATTTTGATCCAAAATAGCTCGTTCACGAACTTGTTCTTTCTTTTTAGGCCTTAAAAGAGTGTGCCAAAGCAGAATCCAATCTGATCAATTTTTTTTAAATTACCATGCCTACAGAATACAGACTACAGACTACAGACAGACAGAGAGACAAACACCTTCGTAAAAATCATTTTTTCTGACTCAGTGGGTCTCAAAACGCGATGATTTTACGAAAACCGACAAAGTGAAATTTCACATAAAACCAATACCTTCTCATTAGATGAGAATGTAAAAATATGAATGTTGCTGCAAGTATCATGAAGTTCCGAATTTAAAAAAATGTACATCGAAAAAAACGAATTTCTCTGTCGAAAAATGCCTGATTACTGCATTTGTTCATAAATTTTGTTTATAATATTAAGAATTATAATCTTCAGAGAAATTTCTTTTTATAATATAATTTTCATTCAAACTTTTTGCAACATAACTAGAAATAACGTATGATTATGGAAAATCATAGAAAACATTTTTTCAACAAATAATTTGCTTATAAAAAATTTTGTTCTTAAATATAGAATATTATAACATCTCTAGCTAGTATTAGTTTATAAAACTTAAGCGATTCCAGCATTTTCCCTGTTATTGACGAGCAGTGAGAACGTCAAATAGATCAAATAGCCATTTTTTCGTCACATTTGTTTATTTATGAAAAACTGAAAACTTAATTAAAAAATCAGTCTAGACAGCTCTCTTAAAAATCTTAAGAGCTTTTTCTACATTTTTTTTGGTTTAAATCGCTCAATATTTGTGGGCTGTACGTTATTTTTAACCAAAAATATCACTATCGCCAAATTACTGTTGTCGATGTTTTGACCTTTAGTTTTAAAAAATCTGTGCGAAAGTGTAAGGAATATACAAAGACCGAAAAAAGTTAACATTAAAAAAATAATAATTAAAAGTATAGAATTTTTGTTTTTTATATAATATAAATTATAATTAAAATTAATAGCATCGTTCAGTCTGAACTGCGTAAGGAAATGATTAACAGAAATACCAAAAAGACAGGCGTTTCTGATATTAAATTAATGAATGTTCTTCAAATATAAATGACAAATTTTTAATTTCAAGTTTTATATAAGATGTATAAATGATCTTTTGCTAATAAAAATGTTGTTAAATAGATTCTCATTGTGAACATTGACTTGAATAAATACAGCTTCATATGATAAAATCTATACAATTTTCAAAACTGGTTATGATATTAAAAATTCTTTAAAAATTGTACCGGAAAATGTTGCTGTGCATGTCCAGTAATAATAATGTTATTTATAAAATTAGTTAATAAATCATTTTTCTAAAGCAGTAGTACCAATAATAACTACTTTTTTTTACCCAAAGTGGATTTCTTTCTTTTTTCGTTTCTATCTTAATATTATGTATAGGCAGAAAAGTTTAATATATGACAACTCAAAAATTTTTAAAGTTGTTTTAAATTTTCCAAGCTGCGCCAAAGTCGTGAATTTGATAATTTTCTAAATTGCTTCGTCGGAGTTTTACTTATCTTTTCAAAAACATTGAGTATGCCATAAAATGATATACCTTTAAAAATGTGTGCGTAGCAAAAAATTTTCCGCCTAATGTTATCCCTGCCAAGTTTTCAATTATAGAAAGAAAATTTCATTAAATACGTTCCACATAGTTATTTAACAATTAAAACTACCACCTTACTTTCAATACTTATTAAATATTCAAAAAACATAAGACAGGCATTTTTAATTTCTTCCGGACAAACTATTTATCAAGGTAAAGTTTATGCCTACGATGAAACTGATAAAAATGTAAGATGTTTAATGCAAAATTTCATATCATAAAACCAAATATATAGAAATGTATTTCAGTTTATGCTGGACATGAGTATAAGTGTTCTACTGTTAACTAACAGTCAATAATACGTTAATTTTTCATTTGGTTTTAAAATAAAAATTTTGATTCAAATTTAATAAGAAAGTTACCTTTCTTTATATTAAATAAAAATTGAAATACTGTTTGATGCTTTTTTGAGAATCTTTTTATCAATTAAAAATTGTAGTCAGTTTTATTATGCACGTAAATCCCAGTGGGCACAAAGTCTGGCGACGTCTTTACGACATCCTTACGACATCTTCACGACAACTTTACGACATCCTATGTCCATGTCGTTAAGGTGTCTTTACGATATCGTAAATAAGTCGTATGATCTGACGATGTCTTTACGATATCGCAAAGACACCGAAAGGACATGGACATAGGATGTCGTAAAGTTGTCGTGAAGATGTCGTAACGATGTCGTAAAGACGTCGCCAAATTTTGTGCCCACTGGGATGTGACAGCCTTTTTAGCTTTTTTCAACTGATACTGAATTCTTGAATATGTGTGTGAATTTGGAAAGATGCCTCTTTCCAATTTTTTCGAATCACCTAGAGATCCTCCAGGTAGAATTGAGACACAAACTCACACAGACTCACACCGACTTGTCACTGCGCATCGCGATCAGTCCGGAACCAGAAGTCCTCATAAAAGGTGCGAAATTTTTATTTGTTAAATGAATCCACTGGAATATATACCACTAATATACAATTATACTAGAGGGGACATAAAAGTTAACTCGGTTTTAGATAACAATACACCGATAAATCGTGTTTAGTGGCGTTTGGAAATAATAAAAAATAAAATTTTCGGATATTTCAATCAGATTAAAATCAAACTTAAAACCCTTTTCTAACGTTTAATAATTAAGTTGATGTGAAGAATTCCTAAAAATAAATTTTCCTTTTCTCCTTTGTTCCTAAAAAAGGAAAGAAAATTATTCATCTTTGATTTGAACAAAAATAAAAAGGAAAATGATTATTTTTTTACAAAGTTTTTTTTATTGTGATTTAATAATGGTAGGAACAAAATGGAGAAAAGAAATAAAAAAGAGAAGGAAGGGGATTTGGTTGGTTGCCTTCTCATTTTTTTTCCTCTTCTTTATTTTTGTCCAAATTAAAGATGAATAATTTTCTGTCTAATTTATGGTTAAAAAAAAAATAATATTTTCAACAACAACAAAATTAGTAAAGACGTTAGATTTAGATGAATTTTGAAGCAAATACTGAACTTTAAATTAAAATGGTGAATCTTCAATAAAAATTACTTTTAACTAAATAGGTGAGTTTTTAACCGAAACCCATATTTTTGTAATAAAAAAGACGATTTTCCAAGAAAACACATGAATTTTCAACTAAGAGTTAAATTTTCAAGAAAAAATGGAATATTTTTATTTAAGAAAATTAATTTACAATAAAAAAATTAATTTTATACTAAAATGATAAATCTTCAACTAAAATAATTAATTTTATATCAAGAAAGTGGAATTTTCCACTAAAAATAAGGTAAATTTTATATTTAAAGCCTAAGATTTTTCTACTAAATTTTCAAGAAAAACGATGAATTTGAACTAAAATTTTGTATTTTCTCTACGAAAAAATGAATTTTATAAAAAATTGCTTGAAAATTATAACCGAAAAGATAAGCTTTTGACCAAAAAAGACAAATCTTTAACAAAATGTATGAATTTTTAACCAAAAAGATCAATTTTCTACCCAAAAAAAATATTTTCAATGAGAATTATAAATGTCTACCCCAAAAACTGAATTCTTAATCACATAGTTGACTTTCTAACAATAAAGATGAATTCTAACAAAAAACATATTTTTCTATTTAAAAGATCAATTTTTGACTAAATAAATAAATTTTCAGTTACAGAAATAAATTTTTAACGAAAATGATTAATCTTTCACGGAAGAAAATGAATTTTCAAAATAGAACATACATTTTCTACAAAAAAGAATTAACTTTTGACAAAATGTATTCATTTTTAATCCAATGGTTAACTTTGTATCTCAAAAAGATCAATTTTAATCCAAAAACCGACTAAACTACGAAGATTAATTTTCTACAAAAAAAGACGAATTTTAAAGCAAAAAGATTAAGTTTCAACCATAAGACATTAATTTTCTACAAAATAGGCGTATTTTTAACTGAATAGTTGAATTGTTAACTAAAAAAGATTAATTTTTAACCAAACATGGTACATGTTAATTTTGAGATGTGAAAATTATTTTCAAACATCAAAACAAGAATTTCAAACATAATATTAAAGTTTTTAACGAACAAACAAAAAATAATTTTTATCCAAAAAAACGAATTTTCCAGGAAATAGTTGAATTGTCAACCAAAGAAATAAATTTTTAATCAAGAATATTAATGTTTCACCAAAAAAGACGCATTTTCCACTAAATACGTATATACATTTTCAACAAAATATTTTAATTTTCAAAATGTAAATTTTAAATCAAACATAAAATAGTTAAGCATTTAGTTTAAAAAATGTTTTCAAACAAAACAACACGGATTTTTAACGGAAGAAGTACATTTTTAATAAAAATTATGTATCTTTTACCCAAGAAAATGAATTTTCAACTACGGACCTCAATATTTTACCGAAAAATGTACCTTGGACAAAATACATGAATTTCTAACTAAATAAATAAACTTTCAACTATGAAAGATTACTTTTCAACAAAATGTCAAATGTCAAATTTTAACATTAAAAAAATTTACTTTTCAATCAAACGAAGAACGAGTTTTCAACAAAATATTGTAACCAAGAAGATTAATGTTCGACCAAAAGACACCAGATTAAACAAAATACAAGAATGATAAAAAAGATATTTTTTTGTGTTCCAGTAGTGTACAAAACTACGAATTTTTGCAGATCTTCTATCAAAATTTTCAATTAAAAAAGTATTTTTCAACCCAAAAACAAAATTTCAACAAAATAGTTATATTTTCCTAAAAAGATTAATTTTCTTCTAAAAAAGACGTATTTTAATAAAAATACCGGAATTTTTAACTAACAAAACTAGGTTTTAACAGTCAATTCAATCAATTCAAGTCGGTCAATCAATTCAAATCAAGTCAGTCAATTTTAAACATTCAAAAAAAGTCAATTCCACATTAAACGGACCATCCTCACCCCCCCCCCCCACCTATTCACCCCAATCAACCTTTACAAAAATGCGGCCAATCAGATTGATGCGCGAGAGAGATAGCTTATCCCGCTAACTCATAGTCTGTCTCTTTTATTTGGCCAATAACTCTGTCATTGCCTGGTTCCCTCCAGTTATATCTACGCTAAGATTTCTAATAATAAGTATTTCAAATTGTGACGTTAGCTGGCAAGATGTCTGTACAATGAGGGCCAAGCAATAATACAAATCCCAGAGAATAAAAAGTTACAAAAAAAATATCAATTTTATTATTTAATTTGATACATTTTGAGAAATGAAAATAATATCTAAATACACTTATCGTGAAAAGTTATTATTTTTCAAGTTATTATAAAAATAAAGTTTTGTCCCATGTATTTCGTATTATTGTTTGGCTCTCAGCGTGCAGACATCTTGGATATCACCACCTTATCTAAAATACTAATGGCTTAATTGTACAAAGTGCGAACAACGCACCTGCTAAACTTGAATCACCGTGACGTACAATTAGCGAAGCTGTAAAAATAATATAAAAAAAAATGTATTTAGACACGGCTATTTTAAATCTCAAAAAGTATTTAAGAAGTTACAAACGCGTAGATTATGCGTCGAATGACGTTTTTCATTTCATACCCCAAGAAGCGGACACGTCGTACTCACGTGATGACACTTTGTACCCCAAGCAGTGTTGCCAGGCCAGTGATCCCAGATGTGAAACGAAACGTGGTTCAATACTACGAGGGTAGTTCAATAAGTCCTTAGAATGACCAACGGATGGCGCGCGAATCGCACCAAATCATCTGTTTTCAGTCAGCACCACTCCCGACTAGATATATGGTGCAGTCACAGTCCACATATTCTGAGTTTACGTGTTTTTATAACCAATTGAAAAA
>NC_046661.1:146678341-146709879 GCF_010883055.1 Belonocnema kinseyi | reverse complement strand
ATAGAGCTCCAAGGAGATTATGTTGAAAAATAAAAAAAAATTTACCCAAAAAAAATTGTTTTTATACTTCATTCTAAGGTCTTATTGAACTACCCTCGTATCACAGGGGTGCTATTCTCGAGTATCGATCTACTATTTTAGAACGCTAAAATTTTAGATCGGTCTTTTAGAACACCACAATTTTTAGGACGCTATCGGTATCCTCAAGCACCGCTCTAAACGGCTTGGAACTATATAGAATGGGAAATAGTCACCTATTCTAGTGCGACGTTGCCGAGGTGTACTTTGAAGTGGGAGCGGTAAATACACCAATGTCGTGGCGAGTACAGAAGAAAGTAAAACGCGGGGGGTATGTTGGCTCACTAGAGTCTAGATGCCTTCAAATGTTATCAAATTTAAAAAATAAAGCAATAACCTTAAATTCGTCGACTTAATTCTTTCCTATAATTCAAGTGTAACGCACTGGTGAAATTTTATCTCAAATTCCCTGTGAATGTTAGAACTCTAACGTAATTGCGGTGGTGATTGGGCTTTAGATTGCTTAACTATTTGCTTAATTTTACTTTTTCAATCAAAAAAACAATGCAATTTATATTTATTTTTAAGAGAATATATTATGTTTTATTATTTATAATTGAGAATTACTGCAAAAATTGTTTTTAATTTGTATAAAAGTGTAAATATCTTACTTTTCTTATCAATGATTAATACACGGTATATGAAATTGAATATATACATTGTCGCTTAAATGGCGATTTCGTATACCGATGTTTTAGATTTAATATAAACATATTTATTGGAGCTTATCGAAAAAAAGTTGTTTGCTCGAAGTTCTAATAGAAATGAAAATTTTCTTCTACGTGGGAGGTATTTCGTTTCGAGCTTATGTATTATAAAAATCTTTTACTTTCTCGCCCTTTTAGTATTATATTTCTGGTCTTGCACTTATTATAATTTATTTATATTTGTGTTTTTTCCCTTCCCGGAGTCATACGTATTGTCATGTATTTCCTTTTGAGGTTAATTTTATGCTATGTTTCCCCCTTCTTCGTATGACGTATTTCGTTTGGCGGTTAATTTTAGAAAAATCTATCACTTTCTCGCATCTTTAGAGTTCTATTTCTCGTTTAGAGTGGTATAGACCCACTCTTTGTAAAGTGTTCTAAAATTTAAGCATGCTAACCATCAATTATAATTCGAAAATACCGATTTATGTCAACCATTCTAAACTCAGCCATTTTAGCATTCTAAAATATTAGAAGGATTACTCGAGAACAGCACCCCTGGTCTATGGCCGTGTGAATATAGTAAGAGACGATGTAAATGACTGGGTTGCGCGCGCAACCCATTTCTCCTCTTCTGAATTTGAAAACTCGAAGGTGCACGATTGCCGGTCGGAACACTTCGGGGGTTCTATTTATATCTCTATCTGCTTTGATAATATTATAATAATGTTATATGATAATAGTCTTATTTATGTCTTGATCCGCATTTGAAAGAAATTAAAGAAATTGGCGATTTTGGAAATCATCTCGTTTGGATAAAAACTCAATTATTTTGTTGAAAATATAACTATTTTGTAAAAAAAAGTCCTATTTTCTATCAAAAGTTCAATTATCTTGTGAAAATTATTATTTTTTTTATTTTAAGGTTGATCTCTTTCGTTGAAAATATATTTTTGGAACTGACAATTAATCTATACTATTTTTTGTTAAAAAATCATGTATTTTTTTAAAATTCGTCTTTCTTTGTAGAAATTTAATTGTTTTATGGAAAATTTATACTTGCAGATTAAAAATTACATATTTCGGTCGAATCATCAACTGTAAATATTTTTTGGTTGCAAAGTCGTTTTGTTTTGAATGCAACTATATTGTTAAAAATTAAAATCAAATTTTTTGGGTGGAAAATTCGATTTTTCACTTAAAGTTGAACTACTTAGTAAAAAAATTAATTTTTTCTTAATAAGAATTCATAATTATAGTTGAAAATTCAACTATTTTCCTTTAAATTGGGTTAAAAATTCAGCTTTTCGTAGATAATACTCTTTTTGACTTTAAAATTAAATAATTTCGTTAAAAGTTCATGTATTTTGTTGGAAAATGACCTTGTTTCGTAGAAAGGTAATTCATTTGGTTACAAATTTCTCATTTTTGGTCAAAAATTCAATTGTTTTGTTAAAATATCAACCGAACATATTCTTGGGTTTAAAAGTCGATTATTTCATTAAGATTGTAAAAAATACGCTTTTTTTAGCCAGGTTTTTTAATTATGGTGGAAAATTTAATTATTTATTTGAAAGTTATCTCTTTGATTGAAAACTCATATTTTCGCATGAAAAATTTAACTTTTTGTAGATAATTCGTCTTTTTGACTTTAAAATTAAATAATTTTGTTGAAAATTCATGTATTTTGTTTAAAATTTGTCTTTTTTTGTAGATCATTAATTTTCTTGGTCGAAAATTCATCTGATTGGTTGACAATTTAACAACTTTGTTGAACATTAATTTTTTCTGTTAAAAATTATTTATCTTGATCTGAAAATGTAACTATTATAGGATTGATTGAAAATTAATCGTGTATATTGGTAAAGTTGGAAAATCGTTTTTTTTTATAGAACATTAATCTTCTTGGTCAAAAATTTACCTTTTCCCTTGAAAATTTAAAAATTTTGTTGAAAATTCGTTTTTTTTTCTTGTCCAATTCAATTTTTTATCACAGTTTTTATCTGGAATTGAGCTATTCCATTTTTGGTTGAAACTTTATCCTGTACATTGTATTATTTAAAACAACAATTATTTCATAGAAAATTAATTTATTTTTTTTCGATTATGATTTATTTTTGATTGAAAGAATGTTGAAATCAAAAGTTTTAAATTTAATTGAAGGTAGTAAAAATTGAAAAATAATTGATTGTACAAGATGATTCTGAATCCGTTCAAAATTAAAGCATATTACTAGATATTAGTGTATAAAATTATTTTCAATTATGACTTTAAATATTATTTCAGTCTAAAAAAATTTTATTTTGAGCACATTCAATTTGAAATTTTTTAATCAAAAAAAGAAAATTTTATAAATTATCAGCAATATTTGACCGTTCATTTGAAACAATACATTACAAACAACTGTTAAAAACTATACAAATTTGAACAGAATGGTACGAAATAGAAAGCCTTGAATTGTTCAATTTGTAATGAGCGAAATTTTAAGTTTGAACGTTACAATTTTAATTTGAAAAAAGATTCAAAATTAATTCAAAACTTAAAATTATTTCAAATTATTTGAAACACGATGTAGATTTTTGCATATTTAAAAAAATAAGCTTTTTGAAAATTGTAAAATATTTAAAAAGAATAACAAAAATTTTTGTGATTGCTAAGAAAATTGAAAATAATTTTTTATTTAAAAAAATTTATTTTAAGTGAGTATTTAAAAAGACTTTAAAAATTAAAAAAGAAAAACAAGAATCACGACGATTTTAAAGCAATTTTTTTATTAAAATTTTTTTTAATTTTAGGAAAAATAACTAATTAACAAAATATATCAATTTTAAACCCAAAAGTTTAATTTAAATCAAAATTAATTAATTATCTAACAAATAATTTGTGTTTTAACTAATACAATGTATAGGATAAAGTTTCAACCGAAAAAGGAATAGTTCAATTTCCAGATAAAAACGATTAGTTTTTAATCAATCCTAGAATAGTTACATTTTCAGATAAAGAAAAATAATTTTAAACCGAAATAATAAGTTTTCAACAAAGTCATTAAATTGTCAACCAATAAGATGAATTTTCGACCATAAAAATTAATGATCTACAAAACAGACAAATTTTAAACAAAATACATGAATTTTCAAAGAAAATATCTCATTTTAACGTCAAAAAGACGAATTATCCACAAAAAGTTGAATTTTTTAAGCGAAAAATATGGGGTTTCAATCGAAGAGTTAAATTTTCAACCATAATTACAAAACCTTGTTTTAAAAAAAAGTATTTTTTGTTACAAAGTAGTTCAACTCTTAATCAAATAATCGACTTTTGAACCCAAGAAGATGTACCGTTGATATTTCATCCAAACAATTGCATTTTTGGCTAAAATGCTACATTTTCAATAAAAAAGATCACATTTCTACCAAACAAGGTCAATTTAGAACAAAATACATAAACTTTCAACGAAATTATTTAATTTTAAAGTCAAAAAGTGTATTTTCTACAAAAAAGCTGAATCTTTCACCGAAAAATATGATTTTTCAACCAAAACTTTAATTGTCGACCGAATAATTTAACTTTCTATCAAACTGTTGACTTTTAACGCATTTTTTACAAAACATTTAAATTTTCAACAAAAAAGTTAATTTGAAGGTATATAGTTGAATTTTTAACAATATATAGTTGCATTTACAACAAAACGACTTTGCAACCAAAAAATATTTACAGTTGATAATTCAACCGAATTATGTAATTTTTTATCAAAAAGTATAAATTTTCCATATAAAAATTTAATTTCTACAAAGAAAGACGAATTTTTAATAAAATACATGGTTTTTTAACCAAGAATGGTGTAGATTAATTGTCAGATTCAAAAATGTATTTTCAACGAAAGAAATGAACCTTCAAAAAAAAAAATTTTAACAAGATAGTTGAACTTTTGACAGAAAAGAAGACTTTTTTTACAAAATAGTTCCATTTTCAACAAAATAATTAATTTTTGAATCAAATAATTGAGTTTTTATCCAAGCAAGATGAATTCCAGAATCGCCAATTTCTTTTATTTCTTTCAAATGCGAATCAAGATATAAATAAGGCTATTACAATATAACATGATTATAATATTATCATTAATAATATATAATAGTATTAATATTAATATAATTTATATTTTATATTTGAAATATCTCAACCTCCAAATATACGCATGTAAAGAGGCGCGCGAAGTATTCAAATCATGAGAATCGCCATCATCGAAATCTGGAAAAATTAAAATCCCAATCTCTTCATTTTATTTTAAAGCAGACATAGATATAAATAGAACCACCGAAGTGTTCCGACCGGCAATCGTACGCCTTCGAGTTTTCAAATTCAGAACAGGAGAAATGGGTTGCGCGCGCAACGCAGTCATTTACACGTCTCCTACTATATTCGCGCAGGCATAGATCTGTGATAGTATTCGACCACGTCTCGTTCCAGATCTGGAATCACTGTGCCAGGCATCATGGTACTTTATGGTACGCAATCCCGATACACATGTGTGGCGTGAAATTCAAATTAACATATTATGAGATAATTCCAAATTTCATAATCTTCTATTACACAGACTGTCAAATTTTAAAGTCAGAGACCAGGCCTAATATTTCCGAAGGATTTTGATGCGCTGAATCCGATCCCGAGCTCAAATTTGCTTCTGTACATCAGGTTATGTAACCGAACAAGAAAAATGTCTTCCACAAAAACTAATATGGAATTTGAAAGTACTAATCTTCTTCTTTCAAACCTATTTGGATTTATTAGGATATCTTTATTTTTCACCAAAATATCGTAATTTGACATTCCTTATTTTAGCGTTTTAACCCATTAACGCTGAGGTGTTCAGATTTATACAACGCATTCTCCATTGCTGACGGTACGCTATTTTTTCTTCAAAATATTATCTCAGGGGTTTTTGAGGGTGCCCAGTCTATTGCCGGTGTCAGTTTTTTGTTATAAACCCTAGAAGATCCAATATGGCGGCCACAATTTAGGACCTTAAAAAAGTACAAAGCATCCCGCACAAAATACCAACAAAAAAGCGTGCAGTCGTTAGGAACCAAACTTCGCACATTGATAAAACAAAAGGAGACGGTTTGCGCGGAATGCTACTACGCACTCTGTGTGCATTCTACTCGTAATGTTCACATTTGCTGTATGTGCGCGCCGTTCTGCGGCGCAGGCAGTCTTCGATCCCTAGCTGACTCATTAAGCTGGCGACTCTTTTATGACGTGTTATGCGTAGGTGATGAAATTCGTTTTTTGCTACAAATCTTTCCGTGTTAGAGATCTTGTTTGAGTGGCGGGTACCAACCTCAATTTGTCATGCTTGTAGATTAAATTTGTCAAATTGGGAAAATAAAAGTATCAAGACATAGACTGTTATTCAACCACCTGTTTGTGATTGATACTGACGAACTTAATACAACTGAAGATTCTTCTTGGGAAGAATCAGATGATGAAAGTCCTAAAGTTTTTGACCAAGATGGATTAGACGATGTTATACGTGACCTTAATCTTCCGAAAGATAAACCTGTGCTTTGCGCTTCAAGACCCAAAGAGAGGAAACTATTGTTACCTGGCACTAAAGTAACTGCTAACAGAAATAGAGAAGAAAAGTTTATCAAGTACTTTTCAATGGACAGTGGGATTGGGTATTGTAATGATATGGAAGGACTCATTACTTTATATAAAATAAACTTATATACGCCAGGGGATTGGTGTCTTTTCATAGATTCGTCTACAGAAAGTCTGAAAGCAGTACTATTACATAATGGAAATAAGTACGCTGCAATTCCAGTAGGTCACTCAACTACACTATGAGAATGTTATGATACTTTCCAATTACTCCTGATAAAAAAAAATACAGTGACCATAATTGGCTTATTTTTAGTGACTTCTAAATGGTAAATCTTATAATAGGTTTACAATCAGGAAACATTAAATACCCTTGTTTTCTTTGCCTTTGGGACAGTCGTGCAAGGGATGAACATTGGATAACGGAGAAATGGCCAGACAGATTAGAGTGGACAGTTGGTCAGTATAATGTGGTTTATGAAAGTCTTATTGACAGAAAGAAAGTATTATTGCCACCACTCCATATAAAACTAAGGTTAATTAGGCAATTTGCAAAGTAATGATAATGACCCTCCTAGTTATAAACGAAAGTCTCTTCAACGATGATTCGACATGAAGCGCGAACGTTTCCATAAGAAAACAAGCAATTAGTTTCACCTTCATTGGACATACAATCGTAAGTCTTGCCTTATCTGTCTGGGTAATCTTAAGTCTTGCCTTAACTGACTGGAGGATTCATAGTCTTGCCTTGACTGACTGGGCGATTCAAAGTCTTGCCTTAACTGGCTGGGCGATACAAATCTTGCCTTTATTGGCTGGGCAATCTAAAGTCTTACCTTAATTGGCTGGAAAATATTAAGTACTTCCTTGCTTAGCTGGACAATCCCAAGTCTTGCCTTAACTGGCTGGGCAATCGTAAGTCTTGCCTTGCCTGGCTGGACGATTAAAAGTCTTGTCTTGGCTCGTTGGGTGATCAAAAGTCTTGCCCTTATTGACTGAGAAATCCAAAGGCTTGCCATAATTTGCTGGGCAATCTAAAATCTGGCCTTAATTGGCTGGAAAATATTAAGTATTTGCAAGGGACAATGGCATGCCATCTCGGCGTTAATGGGTTAATACGCTAAATTGAAAATTTTCATTTCAAGGTTAGCCCACTTGTAGTGTGGAATTCAATTACTTCACGAAATGTAAACGACTAAATTCGCTTCCCCCAGGGTTAGGTGGGTTAGCCTGCTTATGATTTAGCAGATTTCTGGGTTTAGGTGGATTAGCAGGTAGATGGGTTAACCCACTTGTGGCACGGAACTTCATTATTCCAAGAAAAATATGCGACTAAACTTATTGTTCCTAGAGTCAGATGGGTTAGCATGCTTGTGGCTTTTTAGGGGTGGTTTTTACCCCTAGAAAACGGCTTCCGCAGATATAAAAAGACAAGGGTTACATATTTTTTATCGTTTTATCAATGTGCAAAGTTCTGTTCTAAATGACTGTACAATTTTTTGTTGGTATTTTGTGCGGGATCCTTTGTTCTTTTTTAAATCCCTAAATTGTGGCCGCCATATTGGATCTTCTAGGGTTTATAACAAAAAACTGACACCGGCAATAGATAGTGCACCCTCGAACACCCCTGAGATAATATTTTGAAGAAGAAATATCGTACCGTCAGCAATAGAGAATGCGTTGTATAAATCTGAACACCTCAGCGTTAATGGGTTAAAACGCTAAAATAAAAAATTTTTAATTACAATATGTTGGTGAAAAATAAAGATATCCTAATAAATTCAAGTAGGTTTAAAAGGGGAAGATTAGTACTTTGAAATTATATATTACCTTTGTGGTAGACATTTTTCTTGTACGGTTACATAACCTCAAAAATAGCTGAAAAAGCGCTTTTTGTACATTTAGGTTAGGATATCTTGAAAACCTGAGGTACAGGAGCAATTTGGAGTACGGATTCGGATTCAGCGCATCAAAATCCTTCGGAAATGTTTGGTCTGCTTTCTGGGTTTTGATTTTTGTCAAATTTTGTCGGCCTGTGTTATTCACGAAATTTTTCTAATATTTTATTGATAAATATGATTATATTATTCATTGACAGTATTTTTCTCCTGTTTATTGTTTTTTTTTAAATGTTTCCAGCGAACATGAAAAATATAAAGTAATACAGAAAATTCTACAAAAAATGAAAAAAGAAAGTTAATACCTTATACGATTTTGGGATGACTTTTTTCTTTCACATGTTTATTAATAACAAAAATATCTACAGTGAGGTCAATTTTGCACAAAATGTATTGCACTCGAGTTGATTTTCCGGGCACTGGGCGTAACCACCGTGATCGACATGATTGGCTTGCCATTCTTGTATATAATTTTGGATCCTTTTCGGTGTTTTTGAAGAACTATCTCCTCGCAATATTTTTATCCTTGCAGGAGTTTTTTGAACGGCTCCTTTTTCAAGATTTCCGGGATATTCACTCTTTTTTTCTCCCATTTTGTTGACTCTTGGTCTTAATCACACATACTGATTCGTATACAACAAATTTTCCAGGATGAATTTAGAACTACATAGGTTAGAAGTGGACCAGTGGAGGCAAACTCTAATGCGGAATGAACCAAGCTATTTGATTCGTCAACTCTCTTATGTCAAAATTTAGAGTGATTGGACAAATAGTTGTTAGATCGTCCAGTCTTATCGGCTATTTGATTCATGCCTTTAACATGGATTTTTAAAAGTTTTATTGATAGAAATTGAAAATTATGGTATATTTTAGAGGTATGGTATGTAATGGATTGTACATGGTACATGAGTCACAATTATGGTATGATTCCGTAATTGTGGTACTGTCTGGCAACACTGACCCCAAGAGATTGAGAATCTGTATCTAATTATCACAGCCATGTTGCCATGTTGCTATCCTTCATCTATCCACGTGAATCTTTTTCTATATCTTTGTCAATCTAAATTCCCGTCTATCTTTTCTAATTTTCTATCTTCTCCTATCCTTTATCTATACACGTCAATATTTTTTCTATCTCTTTGTCAATCTGAATTAATTTTCATCGTTTTCAATCTCCTCTGATTTAACTCCTTCTATCTTACGTTTATCAACGTTAATCTTTTACTATCTCTCTTTCAATCTAAATTTCCGTTTATATTTTTTAAACTTTTTTTCTCTGTCTTGCCCTATATTTTATCCATCTACGTCAATATATTGTTATACCTCTGTCAATTTTAATGCCTATCTATCTGTTTTAATTATCTCTTTTCCATCTTACCCTATTCTTTATCGAACCACGTTAATTTTTTCAAATCTCTTTGTCCATCTGTATTCTCATCTATCTTTCTTAATCTGCTCTTCTTTATCTAGTTTGAACTTGGGTTTATCGACTTCATTCAAAATTGCCCTCTATCTTTTTCAATCCCCTATATTCTGTCTTACCCTATCCGTTATCTATCCAGTTCAATATTTTTCTATCCCTTTGTCAATCTAAATTTACGTTTACCGTTTTCCATTACCCTCTTTTCTGCCTTATCCTTTGTCCATCTATGTCAATAGTGGTCTATTTCCTTTTTAAATTAAATTTCCATCTATGTTTATCAATCTCTTCTCTATCTCATCCTCATCTGCATTTCATCTTTTACTAAATTTATCAACGTCTATATTTTTCTACGTATTTTTCAGTGCCAATTCACGACTATCTTTTTCCATCCTCATTTTTCATCTCATCCTACCCATGTATCTGTTCATGTCAATATTTTCCTATGTTTTTAAATCTGAATTCCTGTCTATCTTTTTCTATCATCTCTTATCCATTTCATCATATACTACATTTATTAACGACTATTTTTTTCTATCTCCTTTGTAATCTAAATTTACGTCACAATGTCTTTCTGGTGTTGAAAAAAATAGACTTGAATATAGATTGACAAAGAGATAGAATTGGCTAATTCTTCTCTATCTCTTTCTGTCGTAAATATTCAAAATTATTAATAAAGATAGGATCTGTATCGTTTTAATTCCAGCAGGGAACGCTAGGTGGCTCATGGTAAAAGTAACCAATAAGTGAAATTAGTCTTCGGGACTATAAGTAGAGGTGCGGCAAACCGTTTTCCAATATCGACACAGTTGTCGACCTTAAGGTATCGAAATCAATTTTAAGTGTGTAGGTATATTAGCATGGATGTCCAGTTGTCTTTCTGGTACGTGGTAAACATCAAATTCATTTCCCTAATTTTTTTTAACATTTCGATGGTTACCCTAATTTTAAGGGATAGAAAATGATAAGATTGCTTTTATTTCCAGATTTATATTAAGAAGCAATCGAATCAAGCAATGAAAAAGATAGGGTCCTTGGTTACGAAAAACAAAAGAAGAGATTAAAAAGACATAAATTCTTAATAGATGATAGACTAAGCGACAGAAAATTATAATAGTCCTCGATCACAAAGGATAGAGAAAGAGATTGAAAAAGATTGAAGTTCGTAATAGATAGATGGAATAAGAGATCGAAACAGACAAGAGTTCTTGTTCACGTCGGATAGATAAAAAGATAGAAAATTATTGAGATTGAGGATAAAAAAAGATAGTTTTTTAAGGATGCAAAGTGACCCATTGAAAGAGATAGGATAGTTCTATCTTTTCCTATTTCCCAATTTCAATCTTTTTACTTCCAACAGGGCAAAAGGAGTTTTTTTTAAATTACATTCCTACCAGAAAAATTTGTCTTTTTCTTAAAAACTGATTCAAAAAATGTGAAATTATTGGAAAAATCGATCCTTCCTACAACAGCACTTCTATTTTCTTTAAAAATTCTGGATTTTGATTCGGGTCTGTTTTGTCTTTTTGTTTTTCTTCTTTCTCAATCCTTAACCTAAGTTCATTTTTGAGACCAGAAGGGAATTATCCGTTTTACATGCAGAATATTATTGAAATATTTCGCTAAATTTGTACAATTTTAGCTTTTAAATATTAATGAATCCAAGGTATAGAGTGCATATTTGTATTAATATAAAGAATATATTTAATTCTTATTTATTTTTGTATGGAATTTATATTAGATTACATTAGATACGCAAAAAAAATCTCAAAGCAATAAATTACGTCGTTAGATCAAATAGTTTTTGCGCTCAGGTACTTGCTGCCACATAATATTTTACTAGTTTCTAACAAAAATTTTATGAGTAATAAAGCCGTTTACGTTAAAAAAATGAAATGAAAATTGATGAAAATAGTTTAATTATTTGTCCCGGAAGGATACAATTTTTAGTGAGTTTGATCATTTTTTAAATTTCTGCCAACGACTACTTGGCATTTTTCTAAAAAAAAATAATGCAAAACAAAACTGTTGAAATTTAAAAGAATTTATGCGTGATAACAATTGGTTTCTATCTTCTTCCTGCGTTATAAGAAACATTCAGTACAAAGTTTAATATTTTTAAATCACTTGAAAAGTCCTGAAAATTTAAAAATTTATTTTTCAAGAATGTCCTATCTCTGTCCACGTCGTGAGTTTGATAATTTTTTTTAATTGCTGCAAAGTAATACTTTGTATTTTTCTATAAAATTTTAGTACACAATAAAACAGTTCACTTCTGAAAATGTAGGCGTAATAAAAATAAATTTACAACCAAACAGACGAATTTTTTACGAAACTGATTTATTATTTTTTCAAATTATATTCACTTTTAATAGAGCAAAGTAATAATGGTTTAAATTAAAACAATATAAATGTTTAAATACATACTTATTATCTATATATATGTCTGTCCAGGTGTTTCAAAAAATATTGTTAAATTTGGAAGCCTTCAGGCACATATAAATTTTGTCCTTCCATTTAAAACAAAAGTCACGATTTTCATTTCATTTTAATTAATAATGTCTTCATGTATTCCTTGAACGATTATTTATTACTTGTCACGTTTTTACGCAAAACTCTCTGATATTTAAAACTTTTTTCAAATAACAATTCTTACAACACATTGAAAGCAGAAATTTGAAACGATTTTTATTTACGAATATAAGAAAATTGTGAAGATAAACATTTTTTCTTAACAAACAGTTTCAAAAAATGTAAGAACTAGCCATATGATAATCTGTTCTAAATTAAACATACTTTAAAAGTTTCTTCAAATACTCATTTTTTGCATATTATTTTTGATTTTCAAAATTGATTTCTTAAAAAATACAGTTTCGAAAATAAGAAAAAAAAACAAGAAAGTATTCTATAATAATTTTGTATTGCGTAAATGAGAACTACTAGGAATTTGCTTCTGACCCTTTTTCAGACGAGAAACGTGCTGAAAATATGTTCGTTAAAACGAAAAGAGCTTTAACCAAAGAGAATTCATAATCACTTAGTTTCAGTTCTCGACATTTTGGTGCACTATATTAATAATAATTATTATTATAATTATAATTATTTATCTTTTTTAGCTAAGTATTCTAATTTTTTCGTAAAATATTTGTGTGTGTGTAAAATGTAACAATTTGTTTGAAAATTACATGCTCCTATTGTAATCTGAGAAAATGTTTTAAAAAAATGTTTGGACAAAAATAAAAAAGAGGGAAGAAAAATAAGAAGGCAACCAATCATAAAAAAACATTGAAAATTAAAATAAAAATAGCATTACAAACGTTTCGATACTCATACATACATTATCAAGACAAGAAAAATAATTTATACCTGTTTATATTTTTTGTTTTTTCGTTATGTTCCAAATTTGGTGTTTGGATTATTGTTTTTCTCAGGATTTTGCATCAATTTGATCATTGGATCTTATATAGAATTTTTAATTTGGATTTTAATCTAATTTAAATTTCTTAAATTTTATTTTTTTCAGGTTCCTATGAAAAGTTTAACTATTTTTTTATACCAAAAATTTTTAAAAACTTGCGCTTTAAAGGAAAGAAATTATCCCTAGATTTCTTCCGAACCTGATAAAAAGGTTTAAACAAGCCCAAAATATATTTTTAATTTTTAAAAATTATAGTTCGAGTTTTGCAAAAACTTTTGTTGATTTTCTGTTGAGTATTTTATTATTATGAGAATTTCCTAATTCGGTGATAATATCCAAGTTTAAGGAGTTTTATTATTTGGGAATTTTTCAATTTGGGTGACTTCAGGTGACTTTTCCGTACCAAAATATTAATTTCAAGCAAAATGTAAATTTTCTACGAAAATAGTACAGTCTGGTCACGTGACTGAGCTGCTCGAGAGATAAAACAGATAAAGTTAATTATTTTCAATTGAAAAGTCAAATATTTTATTTTTAGTTGAGAATTAATCTCTTTTGCTTAAAAATTCTACTATTTGGTTATAAATTTTTATTACTTTGTTTAAAATGTAACTGCTTTGATAAAAAGTCAGCTTTTTAGGTCGAAAATTGAACTGCTTTGTTTAAAATTCGTCTTTTTTGAAAATCTGTCCTTTTGGATTAATAATTAATTTAAAAGTTAATTTTTTCTGAAATTTTATTTTAATATTTTCGATTCCGAATGTATCTGTATTGATTAAACATGTAATTATTTTGTTGAAAGTTAATCTATTTTGTTAAAAAATCATATTTTTTGGTTAAAAGTTAATTATTTTTATTTAAAAAGTTTACTATTATCATGGTGGCCACACTCGGGAGAATCTGAAAAAAGCGAGAGAGAAATATTACACCGAAAGATTTCCCGTATTTCATAATTCATGGTAAACTTAAAATTCTGCAATTTTGAGCGGTGAAAATGGCAGTGACTTTCTTTTATCGAAGTCAAATTCTTTAGTGAAAAAATCCATCCCATCGTTTTGAATGTCACTTGATGCTACATGCCATGATACTTATTAATAATATATTTTTCACCTTTAAAATTAATGTAATTTTAATTTAAAATTATAGTTTTGAGTGCGTAATTCTAAAGCAGTGTATTCTTTGAGGCCTTGAAACCAAAGTTTTTCTTGAATTAATTTTTGGATTAATTTTTTCGTATTACGGTGTTTGGAACGTAAAGTCAAATTCATAATTAACTTTCTGAACAATCATTGCGAGTTGTTTCTTTCATTAGAGAAATTCGTAATAACCAACTTTTAAAATTCGCAAAAAAACATTGCAATTTAATATTTTTGATATTTGTTAAAATAATAATAATAATAATAATAAGTTGGTTAGACACTCGGACTTCACCTCAGAGGTCCGGAGTTCGATCACTGAGCCGGTACCTCTAGAAATGTTTCAATGTACCTTTACCGAGGCTCTGGTGGTTCGGAACCCACCTTAAGCTGTGGGTCCCCCCATCGTGTACTGGACTGCAACCCAGTCCGTCAATAATGGGGTAAAACGAGGCTTTGTCCAATATGTCTGGGCAAATTGCTCTCAACAGATCACTTGATTGCATTATAAAAATGCGTCCGTGACTGATGATATATACCGGGACAGCCCCGTGCAAAAATGATCAAATAAAAAATCCAACTCTAACCAAAAATGCCTTCGGCATGTTGGGCAGTATAAGCCTGTGACAACATTTCAACACTGGAATGTTTTTTATAATAATAATATGCTGAAGAGCCTCGGTGGCTTAAGAGCCTCGGTGGCTCAGTTGGTTAGACACTCGGACTTCACCTCAGAGGTCAAGGGTTCGATCCCTGAGCCGGTACCTCTAGAAATTTTTCAATGTACATTTACCGAGGTTCTGGTGGTTCGGAACCCACATTAAGCTGTAGGTCCTCCCATCGTGTCCTTGACTGCAACCCAGTCTGTCAATGATGGGGTAAAAACCAGGCTGTGTCCAATATTTCTGGGCAGACTGCTCTCATCAGCCAAAAATGCCTGCGACATGTTGGGCAGTATAAGCCTCTGACAACATTTCAACACAGAAATGTTTTTTTTATAATAAATAAATAATAATAATAAATGATAAATAAATCATAAATAATAATGTCGGTAATCCTAAACACTTGCTACTTACCATGATACTTAAACTGATAAGTGGCTTTAGAGATCTTATTTTCGATAACATGTTATCTGACTGTCGTTAAACCTGACATTGACTCACATTTTAAAGCAAAATGAAAATTGTTCCTTTCGAAAAAACTGAGCATTACAGTTTCGGAAATATTTAATGTGTATCCAATTTATTTTCATACTATTAATCAAGGATTTAGTTTGGATAAACAGATTTGACTCGAGAAAAATTAGAACATGTTTCGCTTTTTATCAAATGTAGTGAGACCAAGAAGAAATTCTTCGTATCTGACATTCTGTTACCGGATTTTTTTCCAAAAGCATGTATAAAAGCAAAAGTATGTAAAAAAATAATAAAAAATCGCCGTTTAGGGTACAAATCAACACATTTCGTGAAAAATCAGTATATTACCGAGTAAAAGTATTTCGTCTTGAGTTCGTCTCCAAGACGCCTATGTCTCGCTGGCAGAACAAGATAAATAATATAAAGTCTGTACAATTTGAAGCGGATTAGTGTTGATCCTCTGAGGTCTTGAGAGTCTTTTGTTGTCGGTGTCCTTGACTTTGGCTTAAAGGCGAAAAATTTCGAATTGAGACCAAAAACAAAGTCTCACTCGAAGCCACGGGCGAGACTTACAAAAACGTCTTAACTATATCTTAACTTTTCTTCGGATTAAGACTTAGCCAAGACGATTTATTTTTACTCGGGTGACAGGTAAGAGTAAAAACTAAGCACATGTGCTGACAAATGAGAAGGTCTGGTTTGCAACCTTTGCTGAGTATCCAATGTATTTTCATCAATTTTAGCAACGGAAAAACGAAACAGAGAATAAAGTGGACGTCGTCGCCAAAACAGATAAAGTCACAAATCAAATGAATGCTTTGACGCACTATGAAGAATCATAGGAAAATCGAGAAACGTTAGGGATTGTCCATATATTACGTCAGACGTTTTTTTGTTGTTTGAATAAAGACGAAAATAATATTTTTATCAAGTTGAAAAGGACACAGCGATATAAACAAAAGAAAAATGTCTTACGTAATATATGGACGATCCCTTAAATGTTCAGAGAAGTATGCCAAATCCTTGATTGAGATTATTAAAACAAATCAGATAATCAGAACAGGTTCGATTATCATCGAAAGAAAGTGACGCTAAACGGGACTAGGGACGCCTTGATTAGACTTCGAAATCGAATTTCAAAATTAAAAACCGACCTGAGTAAATAATTATTTCAAACATTATTAGATTCAATGTATGATGGATTTTAATTCACAATAATGTTGAATTATTAATTAGTAATTCAGATTTAAATTAATTATTTATTGTAACTATATAGATTGATAAATGTTTATTTTTCGGCCTACTGGCCTTGAAAAATGGAATTGCTTAAACATTCAATTTTTTGAACAGACTTTTTTTACAACCTCCTCTCAAAAACCAACACTTATCCACACCTTATCTCTAAGACCGCTCGCTCTTATGACCTAGCCTTCTCCGCTCTACCTCCCCTCGCCGCGCACGCACGTCTTTCTTTCTCGCTTTGCCTCGCATTTCCAACCTCTGCCTCTGCGGATAATACCTAATAATTATCTACTATTTACAGTATTCACAATTTTCTTACACCTTCTTCCTCTTCTATATACAATCTTTTCTTGTCCATTCCTCTTCCTCCTTTTTTTCTTCTTCTTCTTCGCGGCACCTCCTTCATCCATGCTACTGTCCTTTTATCCTTCATTTAATGCAGCAATACCTCTATGCTTGTCCTACTCCTTTCCACCTTATCATACTCCTCCAATCAGTGCTATACTTTTGAACCCATCTTCCCGCACGAATCACACATGCTCTTCTCTCTTGAAAGCCTGAACCTATTATAATCCTCTATTCATCCATACCTCATTGTCGTTATAAGTTTCTGACTTCCTTTTTCTCCTTTCTCACACAAGTATTGCTCTCTCTATTCCAGTATAATCCACACAAAGTTCCCTCTAAACTGTGGCTACCTTATTTTTATTCCTCTTCCGCCTTCTCTCTCTCTCTCTCTCTCTCTCTCTCCACGGCATTCTTCTGAACCATCTCATATACCTTGCTTTCTTCTCTTCAGCCTTGTGCATTTTTCTCACTACATTCGTCTACAAGTAATTCGTTCTAAAATTACTCCCTGTCCAACTCCATCTTCTTACCCCTACGTATGAACATACGTCGTATGCACTCCCTAACCAGTTTACTTCCCCCCTCTTCTTAAAATTTCTCCTCATATTTACACGCTTGACACTTCGTTATGATACCTAAACTCATTCTTTCTCCCTCCCTCCTGATAAATATAGTAAGGCGTATTCGTTGCCAACCCCAGCGTCCACTTAAAATACCTTTCTTGTATCCTATTTACCTCCACACTTACCTTCGACCCCCACAACTCCACTACATAAAATGAGAAACTCATTACTAGTGAATTGAACAATTTTATTCTCCTCCCATAATCATCTGCAAACAATCTCTTTCCCAGCCCGCACACCTGCCTCATCACATTATTTGCTCTTTTCACTCTCTCTTTTATACGAAAATCAACTCTTCCATTCCTCCGAAACAGAAAGCCCAGGTATACAAACATTTTTACCTCCTTTACCGCCTCTTCCTTCCACTTTCACACCCCTCCATATCCCTCCCACCTCCTTTCCTGAACACCATAACCTTGGTCTTTTCCACATATAACTATAACCTATTCTTATCTAAGTATCTTCTCAACCTTTTCATCATCTACTTCAAAGCCTCCTCACTCTTTGCTAACAGAACTATATCATCTACATATGCGAGTGACCATATCCTGACTCCTACCCTAACTCCTCCTAACACTCCGCCTGCTAGCTTACTTTCCATATCTGCGATTAAAATGGCAAAAAGCGTTGGCCTAAGCAGATACCTTAACCCCCTATTTATTATTATTATTATTTCTTCATATACATACCTCCCTTTATCCTCTTGATCAAGCCTCTCTCTACTCGCCTGTCTTCCATAGCCTCCCAAATTATATATTCTAATTAAAATTATGTATTAATTAAAATAAAATTTTAAAAATGTGCGGGCTTTCATAAAGAGAAAACTGGCAGTCGAAGATTCGATTCTGACTGTCGATTCTTCGATTTCTGGAACCGAAAAAACGAAAATCGACGCCCTCTTGTGGTTACGAAACCCTACACGTGACCAAATCCACGGGAAAACAAAGCGGAGAATAAACACGAAGGAATAATAAGGAGACCTAACTCCGTTCCCCCACTTGGCAATAGAAACATTACCGTAAGTGATACGCACATTACAGGAAGATCTTTGATTTGAATGCGTAGGTGCGCAGTTGTCCTCTTCCTACACATGCAAAAGTGTGCGAGTGAGAAAGTTTTTCAAATTGACGTAAGTTGCGAGGTTCTGTTTGTTTTGATGCAAGTGTCAGAAATGTGTTCTAAGCCATGAGGTGTCAAGTTCCGGGTTCTGGAAGAAGTTCGTTTTTTTAAAGCCTTCACTGTCAGTACAATAAACGTCTAATATATTTTATTGTTTTACCTGTCATTTAATTTGTTCCTGCGGAGAATTTCTTAGAGATTCTCAGAGCCTTGAGAATCTTCAACCTATTTATCATATTACAAATTTTTTCAAACAAGTACCGAAAATACTGTTTATATATTTATTTTGTGTATCTTTCGTATAATGATCAACAAAAGAACACAACCTCTAACTTACGTCAATTTGACAAACTTTCTCACTCGCAAACTTTTTTATGTATAGGAAGAGGCCAACTGCGCACCTGCGCACTCAATTCTAAAATATTCCTGTAATGTGCGTATCACTTACGGTAATGGTTTTATTGCCAATTTCAGATGGCTTCCCACTGGCAGTTGGGTCTCCTTATTCCATCGTGAGAATAAAGAGAACGTATCGCCAAAACAATTGAAGTGACGAAACAAATGAATACTTACACTTACTATGAAGAAACATACGAAAATCGAGAAACGCAGTAAATTTTCCGAGAAATATACTAAATAATTTATTGACATGTTAAAAACAAAATGAATACTCAGAAAGTTATCGTTTATTGCAGGAAAATAACACTGTCTTCATCGTTATAACATTCAGGTAACTAACTCAAAAATTGCCGGTATCGAAAATAAGATTTCTGGAAAAGATTTGGGTAATTCCATAAAAATAGGGCAACTCTATGTCCTCGGCAATTTTCTCATGAATAAACGGTTATTTTTTTATTTTAAGGATACTAAGTAAAAGATTAAAAATGATTCTTTGTATAAACCTAATTTAATTTTAAATAAAAATAAACGGTTTTCAAACATTCTTTCCTAAATACCCCAAACTTCAGTCCCTAGTAGTGTCCTTGCGTCAGATTATAGTATGTGAATATCTAAATTTTAAAATCCTTTTAGTCAATAACAAATTAACTTGAATAAGACTACTAATGATTAGACATATTATATAGTAACAACTTTTTATCTTTAATTAAAAAAAAAAACAATATTTTATTCCAAGTCAACATAGTGTCCGAAACTTTAATCGTCAGGCCCTAGCCGCCCAAGAATTTTAAATTTACGCGCTGAAATGAAAGAGTGTGTGAACCGGAACTTTTTTTTAAGTTGCCCATATAATTATCTGCAGGAGCCAATCACGTTGTGGCCGCCATTTTGTGAAACAGTGCTATCGTAATAAATGTAGGAAGTGCACGTGTTTTGCCAGTCACTTTGTCAGTCCCTAGGTAAGTAATTTTATGAATAATTAACTTTTTTTTGTTTTTTTATTAGAATTAATTATGAATAGTTTGATAGTCTAGTTCAATATATAACGTCAGAATAGTGATTATTTACTTTCAAGCAGCGTATTGTTTAATTTCTTAGCTAAATCGTCAGTCCCTAGATCGTCAGTCCCTTACTCTGAATGCAACAAGGGGCTGACGAAGGGGCCAGCGACTGACGCTCATTTCATTTTCACTTCTAACTTATATTTAAAAAGTGAAACAAGTTTGTTTGTTATACACACATGTTAAGTAGTTGTTTTTGGTATTACAGACGACATGCCACCAAAAATTAATTCAGATTCGTCCAAAAAAGAGATAGCTTTAAAAAAGTCAATTGCTGCTAAGGCACGATTAGCGAAAATCAAAAGTGACCCGGTTTTATTGGCTGAATAAAAGGAAAAATAAAGATTAAAATATCTGAAAAAGAAGGAGAAAGGCCAGCGAAAATGTATTAAAGATATGACTCCAAGAGAACAGAGAAAAATTCGAAAAAAGTGGAAAAAGTACTCATCTGATTATAGACACAACCAACAATTTAAACAAGCCCGTATTAATAACCTTACAGAAAATACGCGATCCTCATCTGGCGATGAAGTTCCTGAGCAAAATGAACCTCCAGAACCTGTAAACATTGAGAACCGAAATTTGCAAAACGTTAGTTGAGATGAAGCCAAAAAAAGAAGTTTTCGTCAGCGGAAGTTACGAAGTGCATTATTGAAGGACAAGACTTACATCAAGAACTAAAATTAAAAACATGGCAGAAGACCCGAATCAAAGTAAAGAATTAGTCAAAAAGGTGTTGTTTGGTGAAGTTTTACGTACCCAAATCACAGAAAATTATGCAAAAGCTACAACTCACAAAGAAAGGTCTAATTTTAAAAAGCTTCTGTCTGACCCAACTTCTGACAAGTATAAACTATGGCGACTTGATAATTACTCCATGACTTAGAAAAAGCTAAACCGACGACGAAGCAAAGATTCTGAAGAGAAAATTAAGGCTAGGAAGAAGAGAGTAGTTACATTGATTCAGAAATTTTATGAAGACGATAGCAACAGTCGTAATGCTGCAGGAAAAAAAGAATGCATCATACGCAATAGTGTTAAAAAACAAAAGCGGTACTTGTTGGATTCACTAAAAAATTTGCATAAAAAGTTTCTAAAAACAAATACCTTGACTGTTGCGTATTCCTTATTTTGTAGATTACGTCCATTCTGGGTTGTGCCCCCTAAGCTCACTAACCGTGATACTTGTGCCTGCATTGTACATGAAAATATTAATCTCAAACTGTCCGTTTTAAAAAGGACAAAAGTTCTTGGATTTAATAACCACCAATCAGCATTGCAGATACTCTGTTGTGATCGCTACTCTGAAAAATGTTTAATTAGAGAGTGTAATGACTGCTCCTCTGAAACTTTACCCCATGCACAATTTGACAACAGTGAAGATATCTTAGTTGCACAGTGGAATCACGGGAAAGAGATGTTTAAGGATCCAAAGACTAAGAAAGAACGTTTTGTATCAAAGTATAAGAAAGAAAAGATGAGTGTTAAACCTCGAGATTTGATCATACAATTGGAAGCCGACCTTTTAAAACTGTTTAATCATGAAATTAACATTGTTCACCTGCATCGAACCTTGAAATCTCTAAAGCAGTCGCTCACAGAAAAAGACACAATAATTCACATGGATTTTTCTGAAAACTATACGACCAAATGTAACCAGCAGATACAAACTTTTCATTTTGGTGGTTCCAGAACACAAATCTCTTTGCACACCGTAGTCGTTTACATCCCCAGAAAAAAAGTGGGCATGGGCCCTGCATATCTTTATTGCTTTTTAGGGCCTTTTAAGTTGCTTTATCTATGCGTTCGTATATCCTATTTTTAAAATCAATTCGCATTTCCGGTTTCTGTAAATTTTGAATTCTGATTCGTGTACGTTTCGTCGTTTTGTTTTTCTTCTTTCTTCATTCTCTATCTAAGTTCACTTTTGAGACTGGAAGGTAATTATCAGTTTTACATGCAGAATATTGTTCAGATATTTCTCTAAATTTTTTAAATTTTCAATTTTTAAATATTTATAAAATATTTTTTTTAATGTAAACAAAATATTTAGGTCTTATTAACTTTTATATAGGATTCACATTCTTGATAGTGTTGATTTCGAGTCACGGTTAAAAGTAAAAAATATCTGAGGAAGAAAAATGTGACAATGAATAGAAAATTACTGTATCATTTTTTGATTGGACTTTACATTAAGATATAATTACAAATAATAAATGTGGTTAAAAGATTGACTCAAACAGTAAATGAAAGCGGAGGGACCTATAAATGATGAAAAATTATATATTTCAAAGAAATCAATTGGGGCCCGTGTAGAAAGTTCCCTGGTTGGGCCTAATAAAACGATGTTTCTGGTCGGATCTCGACCGGGCTACCCCGGACTGGGTTTCATGGATAGGAACGGAGCGGGAGCCGAGCAGGCTACATTTTTCTCGAATCACGTAGTCCGGAGCGGGCCGGTTACTATCCAGGGCAACCCTTGATACATCCCATGGTCGGCAGCTGGCCGGACACTGGGCAGGTTAATGTTTTTGTAGAAATTACACATTTTTTTAGAGCCATTATATTATCAAAGACGTAATTATGGATGCTAGGTAAATTATTATTTAAAAATTATAATTTAACGATTCTTTATTCTTTATTTTTAGACGATGTTTAGCCTGTACACTTTCAAATTTACCGCCATATATAGCGCCTACTGCGTCTGGCGTCTGCATACACTCAGTCATTTTTAGTTTCGCACCTGGAACGAGGATGCTCCTTGCACTCACGTCGCGTCGTCTCTTCGAAGTTCGCAAAGAAAATCGAGGCTCGCGAGTAAAATTAACCTTATTTTAGTCATTAGTTTGAAACCCGTATTTAGTGCGCAAATAATTGTTATTTTTAATTAAAATATGCAGTTGTGTATACAGCTTTTCTTCCTTCCGAACCCTAAATCGCTACGCGGTTTCCAAATTGCTACGAGATTCTATCATCAGGGATTGAAATTCTACTCCAATTTTCTTGCTAGAATTGGTTTACTTGATTTGAATTTTAAAGTTTACCGTAATGTTTACGATGAGCCTTAAAAAAAAACAAGTTACCAATTTCTCGCCTGAAGCGACATTTTTTAACCGCTTTGTGTCCGGATCACCTGATCGGATCCCAGCTTGGTATTAAAGCCGGGATCCGACCAGTTTCCCTTCACGTTTTTAGCTGGATCCCGGTCGGATTCTCCGACCAGTGCCCGGCTTAAACCGTGGCTACCCGCCTGGATCCCTGATTGGATTCCTACTTTAAAATATATAATTTATATATCAAAAATACGTAATATTTATTTATATAAATAGTAAAAATATAAATAAGTTATAGTAATAAATAATTTCAAGTTTTTATTTGTGGAAAGTCCAGTTGAGAAATGAAATAATTGGATTGTTGTACAAAGGACACAAGCTACGATAAAATACAGACAAAAATTTAACACCCAAAAGGAGTACAAATTTGTCATTAATTATTTTCTCATAAAATGCATAGTTTTCGTTTTAATCGTGAAAAATAACATTACAAACTAAAATATATTTCCAGGCAACTCAACGTTTTTCATTGGGTTTCTCGATATTCTTTATGATATCCATGCAATATGAAAATTTTCAAGGTATTTGAAGATTTACCTGAATTACTATTACCGAGAAGTTTCAAATTCTAATATCCTTTTTTGAAAAATATTTTAGAACTTTTCTTAGTCGTTTCTAGAATAATTTGATGTTTCATCAGGAGTAAGATCAATTGAAATCAGTTCTTGAGAAATAAGTGCAGTTAGGACTTTCTTCGGAAAGTTGTAAGGTTCGGAGGTAACTTTTAAGTAACATTTGTGAAGGAGATTTTGAATGTTTACGTTGAAAGTTTATTCACATTTTGTATCCTGTATGCTTGTTCTGAGTCAAATTTGAGTTAATTTTTAGAATTTTTAAATTAAAAGTCTCAGTGTCCCAATTTTGTTTTCGCATTACACACGAAAAATACACCTCAATGAAAAAATAAAGTCCACGGAGCTAATAGTGTTTATGCTAAGCTAGTGTAATTAAAATTAGTTTTAAAACGTATTCCGGCAAAAATAAAATGTTTTAGTAATCATTTTCATATTTTTGATTGATTTCAAAAGTTTCAAAAAATATATGAAATGGTTTTTCCAAAATGTCATTCTCTCTCCAAGTCGTAAATTTTATCATTTTTAAACTTTGTTGTCACATGATATTATACGAATTTCTAATAAAATTGTTATTAGTAATAAAACCGGTTTATTCGAAGAAATGTATTTGTGATAAAAATGTTTTTTTTTTAATTACACCCGTTAAGATAAAATTTTCAGTGAGTTCGATAATTTACAAAATTTCTGTAAACGACTACTTCGAATTTTTCTAATAAAATTTAATGTGCAATAAAACTGTTAACATTTAAAACTATTTTTGCGTAGTAAAAATTCGTTTCTACTTTCTTACGGCATGATAAGAAGGTTCCAGTACAAATTTTGGTATTTTAAAATTATTTATAAATGAGTTTCATAAATGTTGTAAATTTCTGCAAAGGGATACTTTTTGTTAATATATAAAATTGTAGTGTACAATAAAACTGATTTTCTTAGGAAAAATATAAGCGTTCGAAAAAAGAATTTACAAAAATGTATGATTCTTTTTATCAAATTCTTAATCCCTGCCGAAGCGAGAAGTTCGATTACTTTTATAACTTCTTTGTATTTTTCCAATAAAATTTAATGAAAATCTTAGGTGTCAAATTTCTGATGATTCAAATACATTCGTATTCTTAAATGATGAGAATGCAAAAAAGATTTATTTTAAACCAAAAATTGAACGGTTAAATTTTCAGCTAGAAAACTACATGTTCAACCGAATAAATGAATTTTCAATAGAAATGATGGAACATTCAATTGTCCCTTGAGGAAAAAACGTTTTTGTAAGTTTTATTCAGAATCGTCAATATTCGGTAAATTGAACCAGTAAATAAACTGTAACTGATATGATTGTCTAAACAATTTATTATTATTTCCCATGATACCGAATCTAAAGTCCGTCTTTTGCAAGTTTGAGAATATTTGTAATCTCTTAAAAAATTCTAAAATTAGTGCTTATCTTGTGAACTAACTTGAATTTTTCTTACAAATTTTTTAAAAACTTTTAAAATTGCAAAAATGGCACCTTTAAATTTCCACAAACCATCCACATTTGTAGAATTCTTTTTCAATATTTTTTAATATTTTTAATTTTCTATTAAAATCATAAATAAACTTGGAATATATTTCTAAACGTCGAAACATTCTGAATCTCTTTGAAAATAATTTGAATTTTTTCTGAAAGGAATCTGAAAAATTAAAAACTTTATGTAAAAATCTTCCACATTCTTTTTGGGACAAGTTCATGAATGTTTTTAAATATTCGTAATTCTTTTTTAATATTCTTTTCAAAACACGTTAACGGCTTCTAATTTTTTTGTTCACTATCTTTGAAAATGTACTTTTTGTTTTAAATTTCTAAAATTCTTTCAAACTAATTTAAATTTTTAAAAAAGATTTAGCAAACTTCCAAAATTATCAAAATTGACCGGAAATCTTCCACATTTTTTCGAACTTTTTAGAAAACTTTTTTATCTTTTTTAATTTTCTCTAAAAATTAATTATTTCAAAAGAAAAAATCATTTGATGTATTTACACTTTTTTCTAAATTTTAAAAACTCTACATTTGATTAACAATTTTTTTCATTCTCTTCAACTTATAAATAACACAGTCCGATAAAATTTGACAAAAGTCAAAAGCCAGAAAGTAGACCAAATATTTCCGAAGGATTTTGATGCGTTGAATCCGAATCTGAACTCAAAATTGCTCGTGTACGTCAGGTTTTCAAGATCTCCTAACCTAAAAGTGCAAAAAAAACGTGTTTTTTAGCTGTTTTTGAGGTTATCTAATGCACAAAAAAAATGTCTACCACAAAGCTAATATGGAATTTGAAAGTACTAATCTTCCCCTTTCAAACCTACTTGGATTTATTAGGGTATCTTCATTTTTCACCATTATATTGTAATTTGAAATTTTTTATTTTGGCGTTTTAACCCATTAACGCTGAGGTGTTCAGATTAAATACAACGCATTCTCCATTGCTGACAGTACGATATTTTTTTCAAAATATTTTGTCAGGGATTTTCGAGGGTGCCCTTTCTATTACCAGGGTCACTTTTTTTTAAATAACCCCTAGAAGATTCAATATGGTGTCCACAATTTACGGCTTTAAACAAGAACAAAGAATCCCGCACAAAATATGATTCGATAAAAACGTCATACTTCAACTGTTATGGGACTTTAATAAAAAATTTGGATAAACCGTGGGTACCGACCTAAATTTGTCATGCTTGTAGATTATATTTGTCAAATTGGGAAGATGAAAGTACCAAGACGCAGACTATTATTCAACCAGCTGTTTGGCGTGAGCCCAACGATCATGATACTGATTGTTACTTTTGCTTATGCAAAACAGCAGGTTTTTCTAAAAAATATTTGGAGAAGATCGTTTACCCTGATTTAAAGAGTGTTACACCAGCCAAGATTGGTGTTAGAAATCACTCTGAAAACAAAAGTGACTGATCAACTCACGAATCAATGGATACTGACGAACCTAATGCAACTGAAAATTATTCTTGGGAAGAATCAGATAATGAAAGTCCTAAATTTTTTGACCAAGACGAATTAGACGATTTTATACGTGACCTTGATCTTCCAACAGATAAAGCTGAGCGTTGCGCTTCAAGTCGTGCGAGGGGTGAACATTGGATAACGGAGAAATGGCCAGACAGATTAGGGTGGACAGTTGGTCAGTATAATGTTATTTATGCAAGTCTTGTTGACAGAAAGAAAGTATTATTGCCACCACTCCATATAAAACTAGGGTTAATTAAGGAATTTGTGAAAGCCCTAAACACAGAAGTAGAATGTTTCAATTATATCAGATGTACATTTCCGCATTTTAGTGATGCCAAAATTAAGGAAGGTATTTTCTTTGGGCCTGATATAAGAAAACTTATCAAAGATGATGACTTTATCAAAACCATGACATCTATTGAAAAGGATGCATGGTTGAGTTTCAAAGATGTTGTACAGAAATTTTTAAGGAACAATCGAGATCCAAAGTTTAGATGAAATCTCATTTGGATTATTTCCCAGAAAATGTTGGAGCATTCAGTGAAGAAATGGGCGAACGCTTTCATCAAGACTTTCACCAAAAAGAGCAACATTATCAAGGTCGATGTAATGTAAGAATGATTGCCGACTATTGCTGGTCTTTTCAAAGTAATGATAATGACCCTTCTAGTCATAAACGAAAGTCTCTTAAACTATCGTTTGACATGAAGCGCGAACGTGTCCATAAGAAAACAAGCAATTAGTTTCACCTTCATTAGACATACAATCGTAAGTCTCGCCTTAACTGGCTGCGCAATCGTAAGTCTTGCCTTGACTTACTGGACGATTCAAAGTTTTACCTTGACTGAATGGGCGATTCAAAGTCTTGTCATGACTGGCTGGGCGATACAAAGTCTTGCCTTTATTGGGTGTGCAATTCAAAATCTTTCCTTGATTGGCTGGGCTATCTAAAGTCTTGCCTTAACTGGCTGGAAAATATTAAGTACTTCCTTACGTAGCTGGACAATCCCAAGTCTTGTCTCAACTGAAGTGGCAATCGTAAGTCTTGCCTTGACTGGCTGGACGATTCAAAGTCTTGTCTTGACTGACTGAGCGATAAAAGGTCTTGCCTTTACTGACTGGGAAATCCAAAGGATTGCCATAATTGGCTGGGCAATCTAAAGTCTTGCCTTCATTGGCTGGAAAATATTAGGTACTTTCTTGCTTAGCTGAAAAATCTCAAGTCCAGCGTTAAGTGGTTGGAAAATATTGAGTCTTGCTTTAGTAAGCTGGAAAATCCTAAGTAAATTTACAATATTAAATAAATCATAATAGTAAATTTTTTTAAAGCCCTAACTGTTTTCCATATTCGCTCTTCTAGGAGTTATAACAAAAAACTGATTTAATTGACAAGGAACCCCCGAAAACCCCTCAGATAACATTTTCAAGGGACAGTGGCATGGTACTTCATTATTCCAAGAAAAATATGCGACTAAACTTATTGTTCCCAAAGTCAGGTGGGTTAGCATGCTTGTGGCTTCTTAGGGGTGGTTTCTACCCCTAGGAAACGGCTTCCGCAGAAATGAAAAGACACGGGTTCTATATTTTCATTGTTTTATCAATGTGCAAAGTTTGGTTTCAAACGACTGTATACTTTTTTGTTGGTATTTTGTACGGGATCCTTTGTTCTTTTTTAAAGCCCTAAATTGTGGCCGCCATATTGGATCTTCTAGGGTTTATAACAAAAAAACTGACACTGGCAATAGAAAGGGCACCCTCGAAAACCCCTGAGATAATATTTTGAAGAAAAAATATCGTAACGTCAGCAATAGAGAATGCGCTGTATAAATCTGAACACCTCAGCGTTAATGGATTAAAACGCTAAAATAAAAAATTTCAAATTACAATATTTTGGTAAAAAGTAAAGATATCCTAATAAATCCAAGTACGTTTGAAAGGGAAAGATTAGTCGGCTTGTGTTATCAACGCTGATTAAACTAAGATGAATCCCTAATTCTAAAATCACTCATCGTTACGGGAATCCAAAAAGAAATAGAAAAACAAAAGAATCTTCGAAACCATAAACTCAGGTCCAACCATCTCGGCCTGTCAACCATCTAAATATTAAGTTTTCGAACAATAGCTTCTATGTGGAAGCTCAAGTCAAGGCACAGCTGCCATTATAAAGGGTGCTAACAATAGAAGAAAGAGATACTTTCGCTTTAAGATACGAGAGAGTGAATCATCTACTCTCTACATGAAAAACTTTTTAAGTAGCCAAATACTTTTTAAGGCCTCTACAATCTTCTCTCTTATCAATGAATATTTGATTAATTGGTCATCCCTATTTAATTTGTACCAAAAATCAAATAACTTGAGCTAATCCTGAGGTTTGTGAGGAAAATAGCACCCAGTTGAACTATCACCTTTTATCAAATTTGATCTCTCGAATTTAACTTTCATTGTAATTAAATAAACAATAATTAATCTATAAATTCCAATGTAATTAATTTATTTCTTGTAATCGGTAGTTATTCTCTTCCAAGTTTTCTTGTTTATTAAAAACGCGAATCTAAAACGAGGAACCATTTTAAAATAAAATAAAGTACCAGGTAAGTTACATCTCTTAGGACGTGATACCTCTTTCGATGTACATAAATTATTAATATATACATTTAATATAATAAAGATTTTTGGTTAAAATAAATAAATTTACGATACGCTATAATATTCAGAGCTCTAAATTAAAGGAATAAATTAATAAATTTTCAAAACTAAATCATTTTTCGCAATTTTAAGTTCGAAAAATTAAATATTGATCGATCCGTTGATTTTTTATTGTAAAATTCTTCACATTGCAAGTCCAAGTTTTTTAAATTTGAAGGCGTTTTAAATTAATAATTATGGGATTAAACGAATTTACCCGTAATTGAAGTTCTATCCTAATTGTATGAGACGCTTCTTACGAAATGATCAACCTGTAGTACCTCCACTAATCACCAATTTCGCCACGTATTTTAAAGCATCCAATGAAGAAACAGCATTGCCCCTAATGTTCCCGTCGTCTGTGTGCTAGGTCTGGTTACGTCATTATTTTGAAGCTTCGCCGAAATTCTGTTTGGGTTTTGAGAATTTTTCTCGAATTGGGAATTTTAAGGGTGGGAGTGATCATTTTGGAAGAAGCGTCTCATACAATTAGGATAGAACTTCAGTTACAGGTAAGTTCGTTTAAATTCAAAGCATATATTTCGGCGTTCAATAAAGAGATTGTTCCAAGCATGTTTCATATTAACCAATTCTTTATTATATGTATGTATCTTTAAACATTAACAAAATTGATCAAGTTTATTTGATTATTGATGTAATACGGCTTTAGCGAAGGCACTTTCATCTCTAGTAAATTCTAAATTGTAAAATTTTGCGAAAACTTCAGAGTTTTCTGTCCAGCCTGCTGTTTTACGCACTGTGTCAAGATCTAGGCCATTTTTACTGGCCGCTGAAGTTGATGCATGTCGCGTTGAATGAGCTGAAAAGACTTCCGTGTCTATTCCGCTGTCTTCTAAGGAATCTTTGACCCAACGACTTAAGGTCTGTGTCGTCACAGCTTTGTGTGGCTTTTTAATCGATATGAAGAGTGTTCTGTTTCCTTCACGCATTACTCTCGTTTTTTCTAAATAAACGCACAATGTATAAGCCACGCAAACTTTTTCTTCTTGACGAAAGTATGGCAAAACTGAACACGGCTGTTTTCTATTAGCTCTCGATGTTTTTAAACGGTCTGGTATTTTAATTTCGAAACCATCTTCAATTTGTCTAATATTATCAATTCTTATTAATGCAAAAGTTTGCATTCGATGACCTGTAACTAGCGCAAGCAGACATATAAGCTTTTTTACTAATCTTTGCATAGAAAGTTTCTCATTTGAGGGTAAAGACGCAAAATGTGTGAGTACAATTTTTGGATCCCAAGTGGACTCGTATTTTGGCTTTGATGGTCGTAAATTAGAAATTCCCCTGAAGAACCGTATCATTCTAGAATCTTTTGCCATTTCAGGCCCTACAAGTAACGATATAGCTGATCTATAACCGTTTATTGAGCTGTGTGCTGCTCCTTTATCAAATAATTGTGTTAAAAAAATCAAAACATCTGGGACAGCACCCAAATATGGTTTCAAGTTATTTTCTGCGCAGAAATTCCACCATTTCTTAAAACAAGACTTGTATTGTTTGAATGATGATTCTGTTAAAGATAAGATGCTGATTTCCATCAACGCTGTGGTATTCCCCTTAACTCGAATTCTCTCCTTACAAGACTCCGGCTACCAGGGTAACTTTCGCTCAAAATGGATCTTGCTTTCTGTCAGGGACAAAAACATTATTTTTCGCTTTTATTTTTACAAGTTTTGAGTCAAGCATGGCTTTAAATAAGGGGTACCAAGGCTGTGATGGCCAGTCTGGCACCACTACGATACCCGAAGCATTTTCACTCTGAATCTTTTGTAAAACTTTTAGGATTATTGCATAAGGAGGAAATGCGTAGAAAAATACGTTTTTCCACGGAACAGTGAACGCGTCTACTGCTATGGCGTCTGGATCTTTATTCCACGACACATATCTTTTGCATTTTGAATTTTCCCGACTCGCGAAGAGATCTACCAGGTGTATACATATGAAACCGGTATTGCCATCTAGCGGCCAGTAGGCACACTTGTAGGCACTGTCGGAACTTACCATTTGTGCTAATTGGCGT
>NC_046661.1:146662013-146678241 GCF_010883055.1 Belonocnema kinseyi | reverse complement strand
CAGCGAACAGCGCTTCACTTCTTACGAAAATGTTGGAAAATGGCTCGATGACTGGTTTGCTTCAAAAAACGAAGGCTTTTTTTGGAAAGGTATCCATAAATTTCCTGAGAGGTGGACAAAATGTATAGCCAGCGAGGGCGCATACTTTGAATAAAATATTTGTTATCATTTTCTTGAAATAAATGTGTTTTTTTCTTGAAAAAATACCGGTTTCATATGTATACACCTGGTATTTCTGGCTGGCCAAGTACTGTAATTATTTTTTCAAATGTCTGTTTTGATAGCTCAACTTCAGTATTTGGCTTCAAGCGACGAGACTCTGTGTCAGCTGTTTTGTTCATAGCTGACGAGATGTACGTTGCATAAATCCAAATTCCTCTTTCTTCACACCATTTCCATATAGTCCTTGAAATTTTATTCAAATTTTCGTATTGAACTCCCCCCATTCTAGTCACATAGGAGATAGCCGTAGTGTTATCGATGTGAAGTAGTACTTGACACTCTCGGTGTTTTTCTGCGAAACACTTCCAACCGAAGAAAGCTGCTAGGAGTTCTAGTTGATTTATATGTTTTGACTTTTCATTCTGTTTCCAATGTCCATTTACTTTTTTGCCCTCACAGCACGCTCCCCACCGTGAAAGGGAAACATCTGAAAAAATTTCAAGTTGAAATTCGAATCGCCTGATTGGGTTATGAAATAGTACTCCTACACGTTTTCGCCAACGCAATTCTTCTATCACTGATTTTGTTATAGTTAATTTTGCATTGTAGTTGTCATTATTATTTGACAATGCTAGAAATTTTTTTCTTTGAGAAGCTTTGGTATATGCCCACCCGTAATTTGCTGCCGGACAACAAGACACTAACGTCCCTACTAATCTAGCAAAGTCCCTGATACGCATGTTTTGATTAAGACTAATTTTTTCAATCATCGATTTTATTTTATTCTTTTTTGCTTTCGGTAACTCAACTATCATTTTTTGAGAATTGTAATCGAAACCCAATTACCTACAAGTCTGGGCTGGAATCAGCTGACTTTTTTTATATTAATTATAAAGCCTAGTTCAAGTAAATTCATATGTTTTCCCGTAAAAGATAAATCGTAAGAATTTTCGATGTGATTTGTGGACTGAAACTAAATAATAGGCGTCTTGAAGATCCAAGGTAGCCATAAAACAATCAGGACTTATAATTTTCGTGACTGTTCTGCTATCTTCAAGTTTGAAGTGGTTCGTTGAAATGAACTTATTGAGTGATTTAAGATTAATAATTAATCTAAACGTTCCATTCGGTTTTTGTCTTAAAAATATATTCGAAATGAACTGGCCTTCGACAGGCTGGCATTCAACAATCGCTCCTTTTTGCAATAACGTTGCAATTAATAGCGAAATCTGAGGTATCTATTCACGTGACCAACCTCTCTCATTTGGAGATATATTTTGAATGGGTGAATTCATAAACGGGATTTTGTACCCCTTTATCCAAAATAATATTATGGGGTCCGACGTAAGTTTTCTCCATCTACCTAAGAAATGTTCGAGTCTACCAGCGATCTTACTTACTTGTTGTATCATCGGCGGGTCTGGAGCGGTTTCTGTCTCCTCTTCGGTTGTTGATTCGAGTGAGGGTTGTTTGGATATCGAGGGGTGAAGTGCTGGTTGTTTTCTCGGCCCCTGATAATTCTTGGGATATCGTTGACCCTGTTTCTGCCCGTCCGACGTTCCCGCTCGTGAACGGGGTGGGACTTTCGAGTTTTTTAGTTGATTGCCTGATAATCTGCGGTTTCCACTTTTCAGTTCTTTGCATGAAGTTTTCATTATTTTTGCTGTCCTTAGAACTTTTTGCAAATTATTCCCGAATAAAAATTCCCCAATGGTTGTTGCTTGAAGAGTGTCCTTGAAAGAGTTGTCGGGGATTTTTGCCAACAATAAATTCCTTCGAATGATGGATTCATCGTGTTGGAGATCCGCGACGAGTCTGCTTACATCTCCTAAGTTTTCAAGGGTTTGCTTTTCAGCCGCTGACCTTTCTGTTTTTGCGGATATAAGAGAAACGACATTTCCCACGGCTGCCAATGAAGCTGATATCTTAATTTGTTTCGCAATTATACGAGAATCTCTTTTAATTACTGCTTCTTTGTCCTTTGAAATGATTTTTATCTCTGCATTTAGTTTCGGAGGATCTATCAATGTGAGATTTTCTGGAGGTGGATATTTTTTCAAAATATTCGTTTTTTCCTCAGTAGGTAGACCTTGGTTTAAAAAATCCTCCCAGCGGATAGCGACGTTAGGATGTATGGCCGTATCTAATTTTCTATCCTGGCGGACTCTATTTCCTAATAAATGAAGAACTTCCTTATCCAGATGATTTTCTTTTGGAACGGACTGTCCCTCCTCTTGAACATTCTCTTCAATTTCATTTGAGAGGTGTGAATCAGATAAGTGACTGTTATCACCTAGAAAGGAAAAAATGCTGCAGAAAATTTTGCTCCCAGATTAGTGTCTGGTGGACGCAGTACAACCACGTTTATAGGTTAAACCCTTTGATAATTGTAAGTTAGAGCCTGCAATATTTGTAAACCAATCTGACAAAAACCCTTAGAGGTAAGAGTCCCTCTTAATGAATTTGGGTAAGAGCCATGTGCAATGTGACTCCCGTCATTATTTACTTACGTAGGCACAGGCTAGAGCTCGTTGGTTTGCCATGAGGTTAGAACCTCTCAAGCGTTTTTTAAGTTAGAGCCTCTCACGCATTTGGAGGTTAGAGCCTCCAAAATATTTGTGTTAGGACTGCTACGAGGTTAGAGCCTCTGAAGTTTGACTTCATTATGTCGCTTTTAATTCAACACTTCCAGGTTAGAGCCTGCAAAGCGTGACTTGGCAACACCTCTTACAGTGCATTTTTTTTCAGGTTAGGGCCTGCAAAGCGTGACTTGGCAACGCTACTCACGGTAAATGGGTTCCAGGCTAGAGCCTGCAAGGCGTTACTTAGCAACGCTGCTTATACTAAATGCTTTTAGGTTAGAGCCTCCAAAGCGTGGCCTACAACGCGGCTTGAAAGTTCAAGTCAAAACCCACTCCTACATTCTCCATACGCCTGTTTAAAAAGAACCAAATTCAATGAATCGCACCTACCTTGACTATCTGTGAAATTCGGCTCGAATGATTCATCCTCATAGCGTCAGTGTTCACGATCCCTTTTCTCTCTCCTCTTTCTTTTGCGTTTCCCCATCGAATAACTTCTTCAAACTTTATTGACGAAAAAAAAACCCTAGCGACGTGGCTCGATTGGCACGAAGGGAAAGAATGACGTAACCAGACCTAGCACACAGACGACGGGATCATTAGGGGCAATGCTGTTACTTCGTTGGATGAAGGAAGAAGCGCGAAATACAATTGGTCAATTCTTATTCATACATCCAAATTTAAAACATTGAAATAAAAATTTAATGTTTTAACAAGGTTATCAAAAATTAAAAATTTCTAGCAAAAAACTTATCATGTCTCTGAAAACAAAAAGTTTTCTATAATTTACAAAATTGAAACGACACTGTCAGTCATGTATTATGAAATAAAAAACATTCTCCTTCATGGAAAAAGATAAAACATACGAAAAATAATTGTAAACTTTCTAATATCTTTGTAATTTAATCCTTACTACTGTCCCTTTTTACGAATTTAAAATAAATGATTTTATTTTTATTCAACATGGCTTATTCTTTTGAGAAAAACGTTACCTACATATACACTGTTTCCAATTTTCAAAATAGTTATAATCTATTTGAGGCATGAACAAAATTTGTTCTTGAGCTTAGGAATATCATAGAAAGACTTCATTGTAAAAATCACCCAATCATTTAATAATATTAAACCACTTTTTTAATTACAAATATACAAAACAATTGTAGACACAGCAGATCCAAAACTACAGGTCTTTCTCAAAAATCGATATACATATCTATAATTTAATTAAAAAATTTATGAGCGTAAACATTGTAATAATTAGTGTCGTAAAAAGGATATTGGTTTGATCAAGATTACAAATTTAAATTGAAACATACTGTATTCATATCTTCAACAGCAACACATTTTTAGTTAATTATACAAAAAAGTTAAACAATTAATTCAGACATTGCCATACTGTGTATTTCCTTACACAATATTTTTAAATAATTGAAAGTAACAATATAGTTTTACCTAATCTGAAGCGTACATTTACCAGCCTCATAACGCGCGCGCGTGTGCGTGTGCGTGTGTGTGTGTGTGTGTGTGTGTGTGTGTGTGTGTGTGTGTGTGTGTGTGTGTGTGTGTGTGTGTGTGTGTGTGTGTGTGTGTGTGTGTGTGTGTGTGTGTGTGTGTGTGTGTGTGTGATAGCTCTCAATTTGGACCTTTTTCGTCAAACCATAATAGTTTTCTTCGAAATGGGAACTCTTATCGATAAATTTAATTAATACAAACAGATAATGTGATATAGAATATTGAAAATGAGATATAGTGTATAAAGATATTTAATGTAGAATATTCAAAAATTGAAGTTTTGTAAAATACAAAATTGAAAAAATATTAATATAAAAACTTGTGCAATTTTACTCATTATAGAAATAAAAAATTAGAGGGGCCATATCTGGGCCAGTTCGGACCCCCATTTTGGATGCCCAGATCTCGGCCCTATCGGGTAGGGCGTTTCATTTACGAAGTGGCGCTAGACAGATTACCCTATCAAGCCCACATTTTTCTCAATCGTGACCCGACCGGCGCCCCACCATCATATCTGCCCAGGATCGCAAAAATTCTGATTTGTCTCAAGCTTAAAAAATATTTACCTAAATTATGGATTTATTGTATTATTATATTTACCAATATAATTCAGGATAAGGGATAAGGAGAAGAGTAAAGCACAAGCAATCTTCATTTTTTTAATTAGAGGACAGGCTGATTATTGTACTAATTGGAAATTTTATTATTATTATTAAAACGAATGAATAATCGACTGCTAGATCATCACATATATAATTTAAAATATATTTCCTATCTCTTGGTTTAAAGGCGTTAACTTAGTCCTTCTGAGATATTTACATATGATAAAAGTGAGTTATAAAAAATGTTCACACACTTCTTCAAGACTGATTTGACTATTAATTTAATCTTTTAAGTTTTAGGCAAAGGAAATTTTTAGATCGCAAATTTGGTCTTGTTTCCACAATAACAACCGATTTAAAACTTGTAACAAGTATAATATATATCCTACAAAGTATGTTAAAAGAAAGGAATATACGAATTATTTCAACAAAAATATGTCATATATAAATTAATCATATTATTTTAATTATCTAAATCTGCGGGGTAATCGCTCGCATTTTGAATGTGCACTATTAGAAATATTCTGCAATTTCAGATGATATGATTCAATTAAGTTTTTGCTAAATATATACAACAGATTTAAAGATTTTAGTGGTTCCAAAAGTTTTCATTAGATGACAAGGAATTTTAGAGAATTTTATAAGTTTTTATAAATGAAGTTTTAACAGCTGTTACAGTAGACTGTTTTAAATTATGCGCGAAGCCCTAACCCAAACAAAAATGTGTAACATTGTTACCAATGTGAAATGCTATTGCTTTATTTGCATTTATTTGCATCAAAAAGAACCAGTAAAAAAATATATAATTTAAATGGTCCTTTGTGAAAATTCTTCTCTCTCTCTCTCTCTCTCTCTCTCTTTCTCTAAAATATACCGTAAGTTATGCCAAAGTTAAGGTTGGGCGCCATTAACAGTAGCTACAATTTATTATATTGTTTAGAGCCGGGAAAACTTAGTCAGGAAACACTGCGCAATATTTTCCTGGATTTGTCTATTTCTCCTGTCAGGACTGATGCTTGGTTTTTAAAAACTCCTTAACTTGCGCTAGGGGTAGTATACTCTGCACGAAAGTTGAACTTACCACCGGGTTGATAGCTTTTGAATTTCAGTATTATAAAACAGAGATGGTTGGTTCTGAAGCCATTTGCGCAAAACGTGCGCTGCCTGCTCATTGTTGTTGAAACGCAGACTTCCCAACGCCTCTATCAGTGTTTTAAACAAATTGTAGTGACACAAAGAGAAATCAGGGTTATGAAAGGATAATCTAAAAAGCCCAGAGCAATTCCTACATTTTGCATGTCTTTTGGATTTTCAGGCTGTCTGAGCACAAAATTTATCTTTTTAAAGAATTAATCGCCGATACAGCAACCCCCTTATGTAAAAACTTTGTGGATGCGGTTGCTCATACCTTGCCCTTCGCCTAGCGCAGGATCTTCAGAGACAGGTGTGGGCTAAAATGAGCGAAAACCTGAAAGCCTTGCTTGTTCAGAGAGAACTTACGGGGAGCTAAAGAGGAGGTAACACAAATATGAAATATCCACAAATCCTCTATGTTGTACAAAAAAATTAAAAGGTTTATTCAACAAGAAATTCTTTAATATAAAAAGGCTATAATAAATAATTTTAATTTTAATTTAAAAAAGCTGCTTAATTATGCGCGTTGTAAAGCCAACAATTAAATTAACTCTTTCTTTGCAACGCGACATTTGTATACATACGTAATTGTTAAATCGCCTTGTTATTAGACACGAAGCGATCCGAGTAATTGAAACTTGATGGAATACTTTATAGGTCTGTTCGCAAAGATGTAATACAAAAATAATGATTTAGATCACCATATTTTATATATTTTTAAAGAGGCGCTCACCACTGGATCTAAGCCACTTTGCGACCAATTAGACCTTCCCGATACCACAGAAAAGTCACCGCTCCCCAGGAGTCTCTCCGTCAACGGCTCTATTACTAGACTAAAGGTTAACCAGAAAACCCGGGACATCAGGCTCGCGGTACGACGAAGGATCAGCGCACCGACGGTCCGTCCTCAGTTTTCAGTTTCGCGATGCTGATTCTTTATTTCAAGTAGCGCTATCGAATTCTGGGTGTACCAATCAGTTTGCGGACGTATCTCCCTAATAACCGCGGTGGTAAAAATCGGTTGCGATGTCGTTACTAGCGGAGCACACGTTAGGGCGCTTACAGCTGGTGGGTAGTGTGTCATCTGAACAGTAGGTCCAGTTACCGAGGGGGTCAAAATGATACGGCTCCACGGTACCGAGGCTTGGTATTCCTGGTATCGTATTAGGCCGCTCTAAGGCTTACTGTGGCCCTCAGTCTCAAGCGCTCGTCTGCCGCGCTGGCCCTTGTCTTAATTTCGCAGGGCCTAGTGTCCACATTCGAAAAACGAGAGTCTCCTACTGTGGTGTTTACCACGCTCTCACCAAACAGTATTGTTGCTATACTAGGTGGTACGATTGCGCCTTTATCCGGTTGGTGTAATCCGATTCGCTGCCTTGATATCTCTCGGGGACCCCGCGCTGTCTTGTCGGCCCTACGCTCGTCGGTGCTTGTTTCTGAGGAACCTCGTCCTCTGGGTATCAGGGTACCGCCTGGTTACCCCCCTGTCGCGCTAAGTAATGCCCCATTCGCTCGCGGAGAACCTCGTCCATCCCGCTTCTATTTAAATAATACCCCATTAAAATTGCCCTCAGGACCTCTCCTGTCAAGTCGTTTCTCCAATCCGGTAACTGCGCCATTATTGAGCTCGGATTGGCCCTAGATTACCTATCATGCCCTTCGACAGACCTTTTCCGAAAAACTACCCAAACCGGTTCAAGGTTTTCCTCTGGTTCCTGAAAATCCTCTCAAAATACTGATAGATACCTGAAAATCACGAAAAAATTCCTAATCTCGTAAAAATTTCTTATAATTTTTTCAAAAAATTCCAAACGCCTGTCGTACCCTCACTAAAAGTCCACAAGTCCCAATAAGCAATGAATAATCAATATAACAGAAATAACCTAAAATAAAAAATTACAACGAAAACAAGGACCTTCTTCTTAAAATTGGGGTATATTCACTTTCGCTTCGCTAAAGATCTGAAAAATCTATTCTATTTTTTCTCGATTCTTCAAGAAAGCTCTGAAACTTTCGGGAATTCTATCAATTTCCAGAGAATTTCGAAACTTTTCTTATGCTCATAAATTTTCGGGATTTTACTACATTGACCCATAAAATTATCTATGCCCTTGGGTATTATTTCAGGCAAGAGAGCTTTGAGTAGCCTGGTGCACCAAAATAATACCCACTGTAAATACCTATTAGGGGATGATACAAGTTTAAATTACAAAAATTTGCATATATAACCATTAAAGCGGGAGTGATGCAAGCCCAAATTTTACGTGTGCATCACTGCTTTCGCAATCAAGGGGCGAGAGTTTAGACAGGTCTTAATTTCCACTAGTACTATGGAAAGTTCGAAAGAGACGAAAGATGTGCATGGAGAACGAACAGACGACTGACAGCTGGAGAATGATGTAGAATTGCAGCGTGCAATCCCACAAAGGGATTTAATTTTCGAAGTGGATTCCTCTTGAGTAGACATCCTTTTTATATTTAACAACGCGACTTCTGAATGGAAATATTGTACTTGAACGAAACGAATAACAGCGATATGAGCGTCCGGAAGCTCTGAAGTCGTGAAAAAGGAAGCAGTGGCCAACTCTCCTTATATTTATCACTGGATGCGTCAATAAAGAAGTACTTAAATTTAATTTCCTAATTTTGAGTTTTTGAATACATAGAAAAATTTGTGAAAATTTTTAAAGAGTGAATTTGTGAGCTTCTTCTGCTGTAATTTCATCTTTACTCTTCTTCAGTAATTGTTCCAGTATCCCCTTTTTATGTTTGTAATCATTTATACGTCTATTTCTTTCATTAGTTAAAATCAAAAATAATTATAAAACTTATTCACACTGAGTTTAGATCTTAACAGAATCCAAGCGAAAATTAGCACAGTTTTTTCAAAACGTCGATAAAATTGTACTGAAATTCACCTTCAAAGTAAACCCACGAATATTCTTGTATTTATACTTAGTCGCTATATGTCGGAGAAAGTCGTCAAAATTGTTTAATCTAGTATCACTGGATGCGTCAATAAAGAAGTACTTAAATTCAATTTCCTAATTTTAAGTTTCTGAATACACGTGATTTGTGGCTGATTTACTCAAAGTAAATACCTGAGTAAATGGAATTTGTTCGGAAAATACCTGAGTGCGGACGAGACCTTGTTTTGGAGACTCTAAAAGTTACACAAATGCGGCAGAAAAATATATAATGAGGGAGGATGAGGCTATTTTTTGTAGCCTGATTGTTAGCAAGTATATTTGCAAGTAGACCGTCATAAAAAAATTTAATAAATTCGAATTTGTCTTAAATGTTTTTATCAAATAAATTGTGTAGCAAACAATGATAAGAAAAACAGCTGAATAAGAAAGTTTTGGAATTCGATTTTCTTCATTTTTATAGTATTAAGATATGTTTTTTATGATGACGTCATATAATGATTTTGTGCTTAAATTTTGTTGTATCTGATGAATTCTATTTTTATCTCTCTCATCTGCATATAGCTAAATTTTTCGTTTCTCTGACTGTTTCACCCAAAAGAAGACAGAATTAGCTAAAAACTAGAATAGGGTTGAGGTTTTAAAAGAAAATGCTTGAGAAACTGAAGTTGAGACGCTGTATGAGCTAAAAAGTAGTCGCAAGCCGGAATGAAGGCTTAAATAGAACTGCTCTACTGATTAAAATTAGCGTAAATATAAGACGGCTATGCCACCCAACTGACATTCATAGTTCAACTTTTATAGTTCCTTATTTTTATGTACAGGTAGGAGTCACACTTGTACAATAGGTCGATCACAAGTACCTTTAGATGTCTTGACAGAAATCGATCGTACCAAATTGTCTTTACCGAGATGACAAGGAGTAACGTGGCCCAAATTCCACTTAGAAGTAGAATTATCCTTGTCTCCTAAAAGAACAATATCTCCTTCATGAATGCCCGGACTAGGTTTTTGCCATTTCTACCGATTTCTCAAACCCTGAAAGTATTGTAGAGACCACCTTCGCCAGAGAATTTCATTGAAGCGTTGAAAAATCTGCTATCTAGACAGACGATTTTCTGTCAAATCGAAAACTGATTATTCTGAAACCAATAAAAAAATGAACCTATAAGAAAATGACTTAAAATCAAATATGAGAAATTATTCAGATCATATGATGCAGCTGACAAGGGTCTAAAATTAGGGCTCGCCTTTATTTGGCAAATGAGTATGTTTTACGAAAACCGAAATTTTTCAATGTTTATAGTTTTGATTTATTTATTCTTTTTACGTTTTTATTAAAAAAAAGTATATTTACAGTTTTTCAAATATTTATTAACTTTATTTGATACACTCACATGTAACGAAAGGGAAGCTCTTTAATGATCTATAAACACTGTTTTTATAGATTTCTTAGAGTTTCTAAAATAAAATAATGATTAATAATAGAACTTCGTCTTGATTTTACAATACATGAATAACCACACCCTTTCCGAGATACCTAAATTATTAAAACATACATTTAGTATGATAGATCAAGATTTTTTCTTCAAATATATAAATTTACGATACGAAATCATATGCAGTGCTCTCACTTGAAGAATAAATCAATAAAGTTCTAAATTTTCAAAATTATATTATTTTGCGCAATTTCTTTTGAGGAAAGCATTATCTATAAATCTATTTCTAATTTTTCAAATAGGTAGAAAGTATTTGAGACATAAACAAATTTATTTGTATGTTTAAAAACAGCAGAGAAAGTGAGCATCGTAAAAATATGTTAATCATTTAATAATAGTCGACCAGGTTTTAAAAATGGTATGAAGAGACAATAAAATAAAATTCAATTTCAAAAAACAAAGAAACTAAATTTTGAGTATTGTAAACTGCTTTTTGAAGTTCTTCACATTTTTACACACCTCCTTAAACACGATACTTTTGTCCTACCCTCCTTGAAAACAAGCATGTGAAGCAGATCATGGATTTTTGGCGTTCTGGACAATTTTAGATTATAAGTGAAAGAAAGAAATGCACAGCCACATAAAAAATCTTTTTCCGTGTCTGGAGGTCAGACTTTCGACTTTAGCCGTATATTAAAGAAAGGTTAAGGATAAAGACCAAGCACGAAGCGCTAGATCTAAAATACTGGCAAGCGGTTTTAAAATATTTTCACCTTAGATATAAAGGATTCTGGTTTACACACGATATACTCTGAAATCTTTTGTGATTGACGTGTAGCCTACTGGACATTCCGCGACTTCTTCTCTGGTCAATCCTTCAACAGCGCTGCTATCCATGTTTATTTTTGCCCGTCTAAACCGCACAAGAACGTATTCAAATAATCCACGAAGAACCGTGTTTCCTCTTGAGTTTTTTTCCATTATTGCCCAGGCATCACCATTGGACGTTGACAATACAATTTGTTCTCCAGTGGGTAAGGGAAGACCGCCCACATTTATCTTTCTTAATTGAATTGATGCATTGGGAGGAAAAACGTATCTTCGAAGTTCGAAAGTTCGATTCAGATTGTTGTACGGACTAAGGCGAATAAATGGAAGTTCATCAAATAAATATCCAAGTATCGTTGGAAAAGTTCGTCTAAGACCAGAAATCTTGAACCTGATACGGAGAGAAGGCTCGGGAGGTGGTGAAGTCCCAACAGAAAAATTATTTCTGGCGGAAGGAGATCTGGATCTGAAACGAACTGGGGATTCGACAGATAATCGAGACCCAGGAGAAGGAGGAGAGCTAACAGGAGAAGATGGAGAAGAAGGTCCACAAAGGGAAGGACGAGGATTAGAGTCACCATCAGGATTGAGCTTGGACTGTGAACTCAATTCTGAAACAACAAATACAGGACTTTATGTTATCTAAAATACGAAATCGCATATTGAAATTTGAAAAAAAGCGAATTTGAAAAGTATATACTCTTGTACAAAATTGAATTCCACATCTTTTTCGCAGCTCAAAAGAAGTTGTACCTTTTGACGTTTTCGCTCTAATCCCAAAAACTTCGAATCAAAGGAATTCATTCTTTTTTAAATTTTAATCAGAGAAGGTATCAGATTAGTGCAAAGTTTTATACGCCCCGTACCCACCTGTTTTTTTTTTCAAATTTCCACGTTTTAAACATTCTGTAAGTCAAAATAGGTCTTCGCTGATTCATATTTCCATGTGTTTGTAGATTTTTAGTCCATTAACACAATAACTTTTGAAAGAATAGACAGATTGAATTGGCCTTTGGTATAATCTTTTTGCGTCCTAAACTTCTGGTCAAGTTCTTTAGCCAACCATTTTGGATACGAATTCAAAAATTAAAAACATTAAAAAAATATTTGAGACCACTGTTCTTACAATTTAAAAATTGTATATGCTACTATTCGTATTAATAAAGGACTCAACAAAAAGTATTACGCAAGAGGACTGGTCATAAGTTGTTGAAAAATTTATCAGGTATTTCTTTGCCCCACAAGCAATACCAGGCCGAGTTATCTGATTCAGGTAACTCTATTTCTTTAAGTGTTAACTACAGGAACTGTTCCTAATGATGTTTAAGCTGGTTTGAAAAACTAGAATATTTACAGATCAAAAATAGAAACGTTCATTTATTTATAAAAAATGTAGAAATAATCAACCGTCATTGTTGATGCAAAGTATATGACAAAAAAAATGAGGCCAGTTCCTTCAGACATTGCCATACTGTGTATTTTGTTCACGAATTTTTTTTAATACTTAAGAGTGACAATATAGTTTCACCTAATCTTAAACATATATTAATTAATCTCATAATTGATGTACAAATAATCAATTTTAAGTCAACATTAGAAATAACGAAAATAATACTCTTGTTCATGAATTTGTGTATAAAATAATTAAAAACTTTTTTTCTGATTTCAATAAATTATAAATTATTTATGTATAGTTATTATATTTATTTAATACATATCCTATGGAACTTTAAGATCTTGAAAACAGTGGAATGTTTAAAAGATAAATAAGAAAGAAATAGACTTTATTACTAACCAAACAAATTTGCTTTGGCATGTGTGAAAAAGTCAAAATCCACAACTTTGTTGTATGAACATAAAAGATGCGCAATTAAATTTCCAATAAGATTACATATACTTTTCAGGTTAAAAACTGAAGGTTTCTTAAAAAAGATTGGATTAAAATGTTATTTTATCTTTTACATAATATAATTATTAGAGTTATATCATTTTTAGTTGCATACATACATACACACATACATACATACATACATGCAAACATACGTACATACATAATCACACATGCACAGAAAATGGCAGTTAATACGTCACCTTATACAATTAAAATCGCTCCATGCACATTAAATCGCAAAAATTCTGATTTTCCCAAAGCTTAAAAAATATACACCTAAATTATAGATATATTATCTTATTATATCTACCAATAGAATTCAGGATAACGGCCAAGGAGAAGAGTAGAGTACAAAACATCCTCATCTTTTCTAATTAGAGAACAAGCTGATTAATGTACTAATTAGTAACTTTATTATTATAGCAACTAATGAATATTCAATTCCTACATTAGCTTATATAATGTACATATAGTCGCTATCTCTTTCTTTGAAGGCGTTAACCTGATCCTTCTGAGATGTTTGCATTTGATAAGAGTGGTGACAGACTTCTTTAAAACTGATCTCACTCATTACTTAATCTTTTGCGTTTTAGGCAAAGCGGATTTTTATGGCAAATTTTATATAGCTTCCACAATAAAGGCACGTTTATAGGTTTTAAAAGGTAATATATATGAGCACTTGCATCTTGAATTACAATAACAGACATTTTCATAGATATCTTTTAAGATAAAAACATGATTATTAATTTAATTAATATTATTTTGCCTATCTGAGACTTAGGATATTTACAGTCGCTATATATATATATATGTGTGTGTGTGTGTGTATATATATATATATATATGTATATATTTTAAATTGAAACTATTAAATATCTCGAAAAATAGGCACTCTATGAAAAAACGTTATGAATAAAAATTTAATCACTCGAAAGATTACATACACTGATGTTAAAATCGGTATTCCCAACACCACCCCCCGGGGGTGGGGGTGGAGGCAAGTTAAAAATCTTAAATGGGAACCCCTATTTTTTATTGCATATTCGGATTCTTTGGATGAGAATGCTTATGATTTGTCTAAAACTTTTTTCTCGTTTCGCGATGCATGGTGCTGTAATCGACGAAAGTATATTTTTCTTCATTTTACTGTTACGTTTACGTTGAGAGTGTTTCCTGAATATTCCTAAATTTTAGCTCTGGCATTATTGTAGATTGAGGTCAACAGAGGCCATCGAAACGTTGCGAATGTGTTTACTTTTTTCTTTCCTCGAATACAGTAAATTAGAAACAATACTTTTAAGACAAAACTCGTTTTAGTTAAATCAAAGAGTATTCCGAATACTACTTTACAATGAAGTTTCTAACCATACAAGAAAAAATTGAAATAGTTCTTGCATATGGAGAAGCTTGAAGAAATCTTGATAATGCTGTCAATCTCTACGCTTAGCGTTTTTTAAATAGAATTGTGTCACGTGCTTCATTTTATCGTACCATTACAAAATTTACTACCAATGGAAGTGTTCAACCTAAGAAAAAGACCCGTACAACAACAGTCACTGAAGAAAATAATGAAATTGCTGTATTAGCTGCAGTGGCCAATAATCCTCACGTTAGTACACGAGAAATTGCTTGTAATTCCGGAATGTCTCAGAGCAGTGTTTGGAAAATTTTGAAACATAATAAATTTAATCCGCATCATGTCTCTTTAGATCAAGAACTTCATAGCAGTGATTTCCAAAATCGGGTAGCATTTTGTCAGTTGGCACGTGAACAAATACAAGAAAATCCCAACTTTTTTTGTTTTGTATTATTCTCTGAAGAGTCATCTTTTACGAACTATGAAATAGTTAATCGACACAACATGCACTACTGCAGTATTGAAGATACGGAGTGGCTGCGTGAGTTCGAACACCAGCATTCATGGACTGTCAACGTATGGTGTGGAATAATTGGCAACAAACTGATCGGTCCCCAGGTTATCGAAGGCAGCTTAAATGGTTCAAAATATCAAGAAATTTTAGAAAATGGACTACTAATGTTGCTTAAAGACTTAAGCTTAGAAATAAGGTAGAACATGTGGTTTCAAGATGATGTTTGTGCAGCACACTATTCAGCGGTAGCACGAGAAGTTTTTGTTCGTGATTTCAATGGTCGCGGGATTGGTAGAGGCGGTCCGATAAATTGGCATGCAAGATCGGCAGATCTTACTTCACCAGATTTCTTTTTGTGGGGCTATATAAAAAACAAAGTGTACTAAGAAAAACCAACAAAACGTGAGAATATGATTGGCCGAATTACAAGTACATGTGCTGAAATTCAAGAAGATACACTTCTCCTTTGTGTAAATTCATTTGAATTACGGATTAATCAGTGCATTGAAGCCGAAGGTCATCATTTTAAGCACTTCCTTTAATTAAAAGCTGATTTCCTGAATACCTCGAATCGTGAGAGGCGTTAATCAAGCGTCCCGAAGGGAACAGCGAACTGTTACTTCCACATCGTTGTTCCTGGGTTACGCTACAAGCAGTAGTTTGTCTTAAGACTAATTTCGAGTATTGCAGAATCGTAAGCGTGCATTCTCAGTAACAGTAAAATGAAGAAAAATTGAATACCGTCGATTACAGCGCCATCTATCACGAAACGAGAAAAATGTTTCAAACAAATCATAAGCATTTTTATCCAAAGAATCCAAATATGCAGTCAAAAGTAGGGGTGCCCATTTGAGTAAGTGAAGGTGAATCATTTTTTTGTCAATATAAATTAAATAAAGTCAGACCATCTAAGATGAATACTGCGAGAATTTTCAAATTTATGGAGGAAATTTTTTTGGTGAACCTACACGTGGCCGTTTGACATAACACATATTTCGAATAAATATTTGAGTCAGATAAGTGTTATCTTTCGTGAGATAAACGTGGTACAGAACGTTAGCACGGTACCAACAGTTTTTATTAGATGACAAGGAATTTCAGAGAATTTTATAAAACAGCAATGTATAACATTGCTACCAATGTTAATACGATTGCTTCATTTGCACCTTTGAACTGATGTGCAGAGCTCACAGACCTGAAACGCCGCAACGATGCCGCACGAGGGGAATCGTCCCCCGCCAGGTGCCAGATCGTGGATGAAATTTACCCCCACCATACCT
>NC_046661.1:146648706-146661913 GCF_010883055.1 Belonocnema kinseyi | reverse complement strand
AGGTATGGTGGGGGTAAATTTCATCCACGATCTGGCACCTGGCGGGGGACGATTCCCCTCGTGCGGCATCGTTGCGGCGTTTCAGGTCTGTGAGCTCTGCTGATGTGTCATACCACCGAACTATTTTTAACCTCTCCAGGTACCAAGTATTGAATATTTAGTTCTTTGGCAAGTATATATCCTAGTTGACCGATGATTGACCTTGACGATTCAAAATCGACGTCAAAGAATATGAATAAAATAAAATAGAAGCAATGCAAAGTATACACATTGTATGAGAAATAAAATGGCTAGTGCAATATAATGGGATATAAAAATCTCTCTAAAATATCCCGCAACTTACACCAAACTTATGGTTGGGCACCATTAACAATAGCTACATTTATACTGGCTACAGCCGGGAAAACTTAATCAGGAAATATGGCTCAATATTTTCCTAGATTTGTATAGTTCCCCTTTCAGGACCTAAGCTTGGCGTCTATAAACTTCTCGGCGTGCGCCAGCTTTAGCATAATCTTCACTGAAAATGAAATAAAAATGATGAAAGCCTTGTTTATTTAGAGAGAATTTACCCAAAGATAGAGAGAAGGTAATAACAATGTGATGTTTCCACAACTCATCTATGTTGTACAAGAAATACGCAAAAATTTGATTTAGAAAACAACTATTTCCTATAAAAAGGTTACTTAACTATTCGGGTTATTCAACTAATAAATAAATTAACTTATTCTTTAAAAATAATTTTAACTTGATGGAAGACTTGAAACGTCTGCTCACAAACTTGTGATGCCGAAAATATATTATCTCGCTGAACAAATTATATGTCTTGAGCTAGAAACGAGACACGCCATTTCCTATTGATTTTGACCTGCTACTCAAGAATATGCAGGTAAATGTATGGCATAACTTTTAGATTTCCCATAACGTCTAAATTTTCGAATTTTGTAAAAAAAAATTTTTTTCGAATGTCCTGATCATTTTAAATTAAAAATAGGCAAGAAGTATATTTTGTCATGTTTTTTGCTAAATTTTTTTGGACAACATCCTTGTTAGAGTAAGGGTTAAATATCTTCTGCAGTTTTCAATGACAAAACACAAATTTCACGATACTGCGTAACTTGGGGTACTAAACGCAAAGTCAAATTTCGAACAAACATGAATATCGGCATCAGTGATTTGCTGGCAGTGACTGTACTTAATAAATAGTTGTACTTAAAAATTTAACCCAAAACACGTCGAATATACATCTTGTCTGAAATATTACTTCTTTTGTGAAATATTATAAGATTAAAACAATTTTTTTCTATTTGCTTGATTTTTTACTAGTTTTATTGGACTACGAAATTTACAAAAATCAACAACATCGACTCCATTTTTCAGAAAAATTTTGAAAAAAAAAAATACTTTTATTGGACTTTGCCAAATTTGTTGACTTTTAAACATCATTAACGTAACTTTGCTCGATATTTCAACATATTGGTTAAAGAAAAATAGACATTTGTTAGGATCTGCAAAATTTTTAAAGATGGAGATAATTAAGTCAATTTCTTGCAAGAATTTTTAAAGAAAAATGTACTTTTATTGAGATTTGTGAAATTTTTGAAGGGACAGAATTTACGTCTTCTAATAAAATTTGGAAATAAAATTTCCTTCTTATATTTCTTATTATATTATATTACATAATTCAATTAATTTTTCTCGCCTTTTCAAGGCTATTGTCACGAAAAATGTACTTTTTAGAGTGGTTGATAAGTTCTTTTAAAAGTTCAATGTTTTACAAAATTCATAATTGTTTCGAAAAATAGTTTTAATAATCTTTCTCCATAACAAAATATACTAACTAGAGTATTTTGAATAAAATTTACAAAGTGTTACGCCCGGAAATTCGAGATGAGCAGTCAAATATTTTTCATAAGCTTGGCTGGACATCCCTAACTTTCTAGACGACTAATCCATACTGTATTTAAATTCTTTATGTACATGATACCGAAATTTTTAAATTTGTAAAAACTGTCTGATGATTATTTTTTAATATGAATTTGATTATTCAATTTTCCATTGATAGCAAGAAATAATTCGAAAAGATTTTCAAGGTTATTTTCTGAGTAAGTTTTTCCTAGTGATGAAAACATGAATTCACTTTCATCACAAGAAATTAAAGCCTCAATAAAAAGCTTAAGCAAAACTTATCCGGTAGAAATTATATTTCCTGATCATTTGTGTTAATATGTGCACTTTGGATGTTGTCACATTGTTCCCTCACCGAATGAGTTGAACTTTTCCCAAACAAATTTGATTATCTTATTTAAACGACGATTTAATTTAAATTATAATATAATTTCTTATCTGAAAATGCCTGGCGCGATGCAATACGGTCCGGGAATCGGCGGGATTTAAAAGGCCACGTGAAACACAAAGCAGAGCTTCTGCCCTCAACTTTCATATTTTAATTTTTTCTTGACGATATATAAAAACTATTAATAAGTAAAAAAATTAAACACTTCTGATAGCTGTTCTTAATTAGCAAATTTGCACTGTTCCTTAATCTTAGAAAAGCCCAAATTTTCCGAACATTCTATTTTCGAGGAAAAAGTACGACGAATAATTAATTGGTTAAGTTATCGTAGCCAAATATTAAATAACCTATTTTTCGCTACGAAGGAAATAATTGAACGCATTATTCAAATATTTTGTTTTTTTAATTAACAGTTGTCTATAGAACATATTTTGAGAAATCTGGTTTCTCCAGAGTTCTAGTAGAATTTCAGGATTGTAAAAGTGCCGAAAAGATCAAGAGTTGGGATCTCTTGGCCAAATCTAATCTCCTTGCATTCATCCCTAACTATCGGGTCGCTCGTGAGGGTATAGTGCGATTCCTATGGAAATATCTAATTACCATATAATCAAATACTCGGCCACAAGTTCCAAATGTTCGGTTATTATTGCTCGTCGAAACAAAAATCATGTATCAATATTCTAGATTCGGTCATGTTGTTAAACAATGCAAAAACCCTAGCTGTTGTTCTTGTTGTGGAACTCCCCATGACATTAGAGCTGAGTGTCCCCAAGGAAATTCTCAAATCTGTCTTAATTGTAAAGGATCACATCTAGCCTCTGAAAAGAAATGTCTAGTCTATATAGACCAAATTTCTATCAAATAAATCGCAGTCTTTAGAAATATCCATACCAATGATGCCACACACCTTTTCCATCAACAGAAGAAACGCGCGCAAACAAGTAAGGCTACCTTCGATATAAAATCGCTGCTTAAAGGATCCGCAACATCTATTTCTATTCCCCCTCAGGCGCCTAACTACTAGGCAGTCTGATAAGTACCTGAAAATTCTAAGAGATGGCATTAGTATTCACTAATGTGAACCATTTTCGTCGAGCTTGATCCTTCAAATAACGCCTGTCAAAACTTCAGCCATTTATGTTTACGCATTTAAAAGTTACCGCACTGAGAGGGGTCAGTACACCAGAACATATCGAAAAAATCCATGATATGATGTTGAATGATCCCAAAATGAAATTGAGAGAGGTAGCTAATGCTCACAGTGGACCAAAAACGAATTCGTGTGACAACTTCCCAGCAGAATTTGGCATTATTTTCGCGTAAGCCGACCGAGTTTTTGCGCCGATTCATAACCATGGATAAAACCTGGATCCAAGACTACACTCCTGAGTCAACGCAACAAACAAAACAGTGGGTTCCACCGGGCCAAAGTGCTCCGAAGCGTCCAAAAACGCAACAATGGGTCAGAAAGGTTATGGCCTCCGTATTTTGGGATGCACATGGCATAATATTCGTGGACTATCTTGAAAAAGGTAAAACCATAACCGGAGCATACTATTCATCATTATTGGACCGATTGAAAATCGAAATCGCCGAAAAACGACCGCATTTGAAGAAGAAAAAACCGCTTTATCATCACGACAATGCGCCTGTTCATTCATTCTTAGTTGCACAAGCAAAATTGCATGAAATCGGCTTCGAATTGGTTCCTCAACCACCGTATTCACCAGACCTGGCCCCCAGCGACTATTAGTTGTTCCCTAACCTGAAGAGATGGCTCACCAGTAAGCGTTTTTACTCATATGAGGAGCTCATAGCTGAAACTGAGGCGTATTTTGGAGACCTTCCGATCGAGTACTTTTCGGACGGTATCAAAAAGTTAGAAAATCGTTCGACTCGCTGTATTGACCTAAAAGGAGAGCATGTTGAAAAATAAAACCGACTTTGGCCAAAAAAACGTCTCCCTGTTTCATTTTTCAGGGACTTATCAGACTGTCTAGTACATTGATTTAAACTTTCCTAACTTTTCTATTTGTTATCAACCGCGGAGAATCTACTCTATTTTGTCGTCCAGAACAGAAGAAATCATTTATAGATTCAACGATATTTTTTATTAATTTGAAATTAATTGCCTTATGGTCAGTTCTTGAAGATAAAATTGGTAGTGATTGTTTTCCATTGAAAATAAATATCGGTATTCCTTTCAAATACCACCAATTCTTCTTAAACAAATATAATCCTAAAAGAGTTGTTGGGAACATTTTCAAATCTTTTTGGTTATCAATCCATAAAGATGACAATCTCCCTGAATTGAAATTTTCTTATGATACTACCAATGCATATTACAATTTTGCGAAGAATATAGATGATGCCCATCACAAGACGGATTCTGAAATAGATAGAAAGTCCTCAAGGAAAAAATTATATCAGCACCCCCCCCCCCTCTGGTGAAACAATAAAAGCGATAAGATTTCTCGTATAAGATTAGCTAAATTTAAACACCATATGGCCTCCTCTAACTATGAGAACTTTATTGACTTCCAAAAATATCAGGCATTAACCACAAAAAGATTTAAAGTCATTAAATGCACCAGTTTCAGATCATACTGTGAATCTTTGTCTTTCAATTCTCCTATTTCTAATGCATAGAATAAAATAAGAGGGTTTCGTCACAGGCTATTAAACCCATAATCACCGACCTCTAGCTCTATAAATTTAGATACACTAAAAATATAAAAGCCTATATCGAGAGCTCCTAAGAGATGTCTAATGATTTTTTCTAATGTAGTGATTCGTTCTCTCCCAGATTTCTTCTTAGAAAGCAACTCCTTCCTTTATAACAATACTTCTACCTTTCTTTCTTCAAATAAGTATGATGCACTGCAACAAGTTGAAATTTTTGATCAATCCTTCACTTTTCAGGAGATGGCTTCTAGTCTGAAAAGTTTGAAACTTAAATCCTCTCCTGGACTGGATGAAATTAGTTTTAAAGTAATCTTAAACCTTGTAAAAGTCTCTCTTCTCCATCTACTACATATATTAACTCATATAATTAATGAAAGTATCTTCCCTGACTCCTGGCAATTTTTCTAATATCCTTTCTTCCAAAAAGTGATAGAAAGAAATTTAGATCAATCGCGGTAGCCTCTTGTTTATTAAAAGTCGCAGAAAAACTTATTCTGAATAGACTTATTCATTGGCTAGAAAATCAAAACATTCTCCCTCCATCCAAGTGTCGTTTTAGAAAAAACCTTTCCTGTAATGATAACCTGTCGATCCTCTCCTCGGAATTGTATTTATCTCAAGCAGAAAATCAATATACGGTCTGTCTGTTTTTGGATGTAAAAGCCACATATAATAATGTTATTCCAAATATTTTTACTAATGACCTGCTGGAGATTAGTATTTCTATTAACATTTTTAACTTAATTTTCAATCTAACCCAAAAACGGAGGCTTTTCTTCAGAGTCAATGGCGAAAATAAAGGCCCATTCACTATAAAAAAGACCTCATGCAGGGCTGCATTCTCAGCCCCATCTCGTACACCATTTACACACGGAAATTACATTCAATTATCTACCTTAACTGCAAAATTTTAGAATTTGCCAATGATATTGCACTATATTTTACATCATATGAATTAAAGGAATGTATTTATGTTCTCCAACAAAGTTTAACCAACATAAAATACTTTTTAAAGGAAAGGTGTTTATCTATTTCCCAAGATAAATAAAAGCTAGTCATCTTTTCAATCTCAATCAGCTACTTTTTTGGGAGTTACTGTTTATTATACCCTATCTTGGAAGTTACACTTCTCAAAACTATTCAATCGAGGCAATCAGGTCATCAACATTTTAAAGTCTTTATGTGATACTTTTCGGGGTTCTCACCCCCAGATACTTCAACTTTTATTCCGTTCTCTGGATAATAGCTCTTTTGACTATGGCAGTCACGTTCTATCCATTTTAAATGGGGATATACTTTCAGAAAAGTTAAAAAATTACACAATAGATTCTTACGTGTTATCTCCGGATACCGAATATCCACACCTATTATTGTTATGCAAGCTAAACTAAAAGAACTCTTCATAAAGTCCAGATTTCAACTACTATCTGATAAATTTTTAATAAAAACTTTTGTTACAGCTAATCACCCAGTCCATTCTATTCTATATAACTTGTACTACATAACAAATGATGGTTTGACTCTATTCAAACTGCAAAACGACATTTTCCTACTAAAATCTTTCTATAAACTCAAGGTTTATGAAGACAAAGTCTTAAACTCAGCCACTTCATTACATTTCTTGAATCCCTACCCATTGAAGTTTTTCCAAACAGCTATCCGTTTACAAATAAACGTAGCCTAACAACACAGTAAATACCTTGAAACAGTTTAAAACAATTTTAATAAATTTAAATTTCCGGATTTTTGCTACTTTTACACCGACGTCTTAAAATTCCCAGAATCATTTGTTGAGGTCTCTGTATATTCCCCGCAATTAAATGTAGAAATTAAAATCAAAATTTCGGGACATGCTTCTATCTACTCAGCAGAAGCACTAGCGATTAATGAAACAATTCAGTACATCTTGGATAACATCATTCCCAATTCACTAATTTTCTTGGACTCAAAAAGTGTACCACAAACTTGTCAAACCTTCAAGGCTTCTTCCTCAAGGTCGTATCTTATTTCCAAGATTCGAAAGCTTCTTTATATAGCTTCAGGTAATAACCTTCATATGACTCTATTATGGATTCCTGGTCACAAGGTTATTCCAGACAATGAAAATGCCGACAATTTGTCTATAATTGCTACTAAGGATGGAATCTTTCTCGATATAAAACTTCCATACACTGATACTTGGTAAGTAATCCTTCTCCGACACCAGAACTCCGCCTTCAAAGCTTGGGGTAAAGCCTCAGTATCTTCAGGAATTGGCCAATATCACTTTAAAACCTTTTTCGATTTATCGAAATTCAACAATCCATGGTTTCAGAAATATAAACTCGATAGGAAATCAATAGAAATTATTTCAAGGCTACGAGCAAATCACTACAACCTAGCTGCTAACCTAGCTAGAACATTTTTTATCGGTGAGGGGGGGGGGGTGCGCTTTTTGCGGTTTTTCAGACGAGGACAATAACTTACTTATTTCATCTTTTTTGTATAATTATTTACAAAGAGGAGCTCTATTTGCCATTTTTCGTTCCTTTTAGTTTCACATTCATTTTCTTTTTAAATTTCAAATCATAAGTCGCGCTTTTCATCTTGATAGACAAGGCTATTTCCATTGTACTTCCAGCTACCTCGCGTATGTTAACTTCTCTATTTTCTAATCCAATTAGTTTGCCTAACTAAAAACATAACACCATGACACAATATTATGTCTCGACGATACATTACAAGTCTTGAAACTATCACTCTACATAGCCATGGCCAAATAGGTCACGCTTTATTAGCCTGGAGTAAACTTTCTCCGGTCCTAGTCTAATTGTTCCCCCTCTCTGGAGCAGTGTATAGTTGGTAGGAAGAACAAGAAGAACTTCTATTACTCAAACAGTAACCATTTTGTACTACGCTTCCCTTCGACTCGTATAATTTATGATACAGTGAAACAAAATATTTTATTTACAAGTTTAAAAAAATTGTGTAGTGTAAAATAAACAATCGCTCCACACCAACATAAAATGGTCCTTCGAACTGGATACTTGATAAACTATAAACAATTTCAAGTGTTGTGAATAACGTTCCAAACAAATTCAAAAATCGTTTTTCCACGGTAAGCGTTGTGTTTAAAAAGCATACTCGTATACAAAATTTTGTTCTGCATCACCGGCAACACCTTGTTCGGGAAATTCACAACCAGGGCCACTAACTGCATCAAGTGGACCTAGCCCTAATGCAAGTTAATCAAGTCAATCATCCACGAAGACATCAAGCGTCTACTTTTCATGGTGCTTTTGACATATGACTCACCTTCCACGATTCTCTTAAATTCATGTGTAATGATAATCCCATCCTGAGTGCAATCCACAAATTTCATTACTCAAAAGCATGCTTGAAGGACGAAGCGACGGAAATTGTTATTCCACTTGAGATTACCAGTTAAAACTGTGAATTAGCGTAGTTGTTTGTGAAAAATCGATACGATAACCGATAATACATAGTTGAAACGCACATGGAGGCCTTGTTCGATCGACCAAATGTTTCCAAAGATTTTTCAATTCGCACACTGTCGAATGGGATGTAAAAACATTTCAGAGCTCTCAGAGCTTTAGGTCAAGTGATAGACTACCGTCGAGATCCATTTCGCAAGTGTAGTAGAAGGAAAAATTCGTTGTTACATTTCAGCAAAGAACAAAGTCAAGATAAAAGAAACAATACCAAGTGCTCCATGGCGAGTCTTGAAAGGCTGGCACTATCTTAAGTAGTCTTAGACATCGCTATTGTCGAAGTTCTGGATAGCAAGGCCCAGTGCGAATTTTGCCACGCTTATTTAGACACATGTTCTCAATGTTGTTCAATTTTAGAGAAACCTGCAGATTTATTAGGTATTCAAAATAAAAAGACATATACGAAACCCGAGAGAGTTAACGATATTCAATCCGATTGTAAACATTCAGCATCAGTTAAGATAAAATCTCATTACGATGACAGTGTCGATTTTTAAATATCCTACCTCCTGTTTCAAGAGATTTTAGAACTCACTTCTATGCTTCCAGTTAATCGAAATTCACTGAAAACCCCTAGCGACATCTTCTTAGCAGACCCACATTTTCATTGATTACCAATGGTTGATCTTTTCATTAACGCTGAATACGGTAAAACGTGACGACACTGTCGTCATTGCTTTCAACTAACGTCGATGATAAAAAAATGTTGTTAGACCACTTGCGTAACATCAAATTTCGTCGTTTCTACGCGTTAGAGGAAAAATGCGAGAGAAATTCTGAATTTCACGCTTGCTTTATTTAGGAATAATCCAAATGTATTGGCGCATTCATGCTTAAGTGACAGGTAATCTATTAAAAGCTAAAAAACGGCTATTTCTAACCTAAATGAAAGATGATAATGTAAAAATTAGGGTGGTATTATTTTAAACATTTTTTTGCAAGATGGAAAGCAATGCACATATATTAGAGTTGAACATATTGAACATATTTAAAATTTTTAAAAAGTATTTAATATTTTCAGCATTAACATCAGAGAACCACATTAAGTTTGAATAATAAGAAAATTATAACATTAAATTAAAGATTTTGAAGACCAAGAAGAAGAATCTGCCTGCATCGCGTCCATAATATTTTGAATGTCCTAGACCTAGCTCAAGTTCCTTACTTCTTTACGGACATTGTTCTGAAAGTAAAAATATTTTTTATTATTCAATATCAGTATTTTAAACTATTATTTAAACTATGTATAAATACCCAAGCCAAAAATTATTTATAGTTTAAATATAGTGAAAGTAATTATGTATAATATTCAGTACAATGTATAAATTTTCCGTCTGGGTGCTGAAATTCTTATTTTGGTTTATCAGAATTTTTTTTTATTCTAGCGAAATAATCTATATTCGGTATTATGCGAAAGTTTATATTCAAATACAGCTCGCTGTGAAATTATTAGAACTACTCTGATGAATAAGTGAAGTAGAGTAAAAATGACGCAGGCGAAAATAAAACAGAGATTGATATGAAATGTGAAGTAAGACTGTGAAAACTGTGGTTCCACTTTAATTAAACATCATTTTTTAGCGCCTTATTTTAATACCATATCCTCGTGTTTTCAAGCCGTAGTTCGTACTATTTTACTTTGCTAACTGCATATTGAAAATAGGTACGCACTAGCAAACCAAAATAATGCACCGGGAGATTTTTTTCATAAGACGCACATCGAAAGTTCAACCTTCGGTGCCTCTTTGAGCGGGTCGAAAGTTGTATTTGAAAGCCAAGACTAGGAAGTTGAAACAAGCGACTCCGAATTACTGAAGAGGTAACGAAGGTCGAACTTTCGATGCACTTGTTATGAGAAATATCGTATTTACATTTATTGCTTGCAACTGCATGCTTAAAATAAAACAGGAAACATTAGAAACAGAAAAAAAAATTGATTCAAACTTTCGTTTTGTTTTTAATTAGAAGAGAGCTACCTGAGACTATATTTTTAGAGGAGTGTTTGAATGCCGAAAACCAGCTTTAAAAATATACTTTTTTTACAGTGAAAACACGGCCAAAAAATCCGTTGCGTAATTACTTTATATGAAAACGTGTCATTTGTTAACTTAATCACTTGCAACTTTGGTGCAATTTCCCTGGAACGTTCTAAAGGTTGGGCATTTCACACGCCCGGGAAACACTTTATATACATAATCCTTGTAAAAGCATTTCTATGATAAACTAATTTGTTACATATATCCTTAAAGTTTAATATTAGTTTCTAGAAAAAAAAACTCTTTACTTTTAAAATATTTTGATGCATAATAACCCAAACTAAATTGATTTGTTTACCATGTATTTTTCAAATATCAAAACAAGTAATGAAATATATCTTTTAGATAATTCGAATTAAATTCAAATAGTAGAATTCAATTTTACATTGAAAAAACAGCGTAATGTTTTTAGAAATACAACCAGAACCCTGACGATGCAATTTAGAAAGTTATCAAACTCACGAATTTCGTGGAAATTGGAACATTTAAATAAGATGTTGTAAATTTTCTATATTTTCGAATTTTGGTATGTAGAAACTTTCTGCCTATGTATATATATAGAATATGAAGATAAATACGAAGAAAAAAATCGAAATTCGCCCTAGCCCAAAATTTCGTTCTAATTACCACCCCTGTTTTGCAAAACATATTTATACAATAACCAATTTTAATAAAATCACCACAACTTAGCAGGAATAGATGTATTAAAGAAATAATCAATAATAAACTTTAAAATCATTCATGTTAAATAATAGGCCGAGTTTAAATGTACGTGGACATATCAGCAAGTATCATTTTCAATGTTAAAATTTTTTTTTTAAACTCCTTATCTCTACCGAAATCGTGAGTTTGATAGTTTGTAAAAATAAGTGCTTTGGAGTTGTTTTCATCGGTCCGGTTAAGTTTTACACAACAGAATGAAAGTTAGAGAAAATAAATTTAATCACAAAAAATTAATGTTTTGTTCGAAATCTACATATGACTTCTTATATTTTTCGAAATATCAATTAGAATGATTGAAGGAAGTTATAATGTTTTTTTTACTCTCACTTTGGGTCAGCTAAATTATATTGATAATAATTAGAAACAGCATTCTATGACTATCATATTTATGAAAAAAGAAATAATTTTGATTGAAAAGTCATTAATCTCTAGAGAAATGGACTGTTCGAATTAGTGGAAAAATGTGGGTTGTGTTATTTGATACGAAAAATTATTTACTTGTCTCACAGTTAGCTATAAGCTCCTGACTTTCTTTTTCTCCTTTCTCACACAAACATTGCACTCTCTCTCTCTCTCTCTTGAAATAATCCACCCATAGCTCCTCGTAAACCTTGACTCTCTTATTCTCTCCTCATCTGTTGCCTTCTCTCTCTCTCTCTCTCTCTCTCCATGCTGTTTTTCTAAACCTACTCATATACCTCCCTTCCTTTCTCGTGCATCCTTCTCACTTCATCCACCTGCCACCCACTCGTTCTGAAATACCTTTCCCTTCAAACCTCCATCTTTCCACCCTTGCATCTGTTCTCCATCTCCCACCAACACTCCCTAACCAGCTTACTTCCTCCTTTCCAAACATTTCTCCTCATATTTACACTTTCGATTCCTCCTTAAAATCCCTAAACTCGTTCTCCTAGTCTTCCTCCTGACAATATAATTAGGCGTGTTCCTTTCCATCCCCGGTGTCCACTTTACATACCTATTCTGTATCCAATTTACCTCAGCTCTTTCCTTTCACCCTCATACCTCCACTCCATTAAATAAGACATTCAACACCAGCGACTCAAACAATTTCATTCTCCTTCTTTAATCTTTAGCGTACAACTTCTATCCCAGTGCACACACCTGCTTCATCGCCACATTTAGCCCTCTCACTTTCTTTTCTTATATGGCCATCTACTACCCCATTCCTCCGAAATATGAGACTAGGTACATAAACTCTTGTACCTTCTGCGTCTCCTTTCAGTTATTTTTAAATTTTGAGTAAATAAGTTAGAATGGTAATCAGCAGTGATTTGAGGTCATTAGCAACAATAAACCCTGCACTCCGGCAGACCCGACGACTGAGCGCGCCGAGACAGGTGTGAGGCGTATGGGTCCCACTGAAAGGAGAAGGATCCCAGGTAGCTCGCGCTCGTTGCGGATGCACCCGTCATTTGCATACGCGAGTGACCATATCGTAACCCATCGTACCCTAACCCCTCCAGCCACTCCGGCTGCTAGCTTATTTTCGGGCAGATGACAATTCCGCCACAGCTACCTGTGTACCGTTCCCCCACTACGCGGCGTCTACTGACCCTGTCGAGCTGCTGCCAGTGAGCTTGGTCAGCGGGGAGCATTTGTTCCTAATGAGGCCTAAAATATGGCATATAAAATTTTTTAAATTTCCCACTTAGTAAATCACAAATATGATATTCGAAATCTACGAATTATAACGATTCCAACGATATGTTGTTTGACTCATAGAGTTGAAAAAAAGTTTATACATGTTTGACACAAAAGATAATATGTTCCTTCGCTTAGAATATTTGGTGGCCCTGAAAAGGGCCTGTTTAATTTGTAAATACGCTATTATACTACTACTACTACTAACATCTGGAAAAACGTTCTGATTATAAATGATTGCATAAATTCCACTTAATCTTATTAATAGCGTATGCGATCAGTTCAGTGGATGCGATAATATGAAGATACCGATT
>NC_046661.1:146637110-146648606 GCF_010883055.1 Belonocnema kinseyi | reverse complement strand
ATATCGTTGGAATCGTTATAATTCGTAGATTTCGAATATCATATTTGTGATTTACTAAGTGTGAAATTTAAAAAATTTTATATTCCATATTTTAGGCCTCATCAGGAACAAAGGCCCCCCGCTGACCAAGCTCAGTGGCAGCAGCTCGACGGTGTGAGGGGAATCCGCGTAGTGGGGGACGGTACACAGATAGCTGGGGCGGAATTGACCATCGCCCTTATTTTCCATGTCCACAATTAAAATCGCTTGCATTTATAAGTATTCAAAAATTTCCTGTTCACTGTTGGCGTAATAATCACACATCCAAAGAAAATCTGCAACCCGAGCTAAAACAGCATCACTATACGTTTTTGAGGTCACTTAATCTGAATTCTCGAACAATCACGATCTGTTGATTGTATTTGTAGTTATACAATTATATGTAATTATAGTGAATTTTGAATTTAGTTGTATAATAAGAACTTACGCGTTATCTCTCTAAACTCCAGTGCTACAGGAATATTTCAAAACCAAGTCCAGATTTTTTAAGTTTCTTTGACAATAAAATGTCTTTGAGAATAACAATATTGTGAGAATAATTAAATAAATTGAATGTTAGAGAATTTGGATATTGGCCAAGTGATCTGCATGCATATTATTATTGTTTTATATTTTATATTTTTATATTTATATATTATTATTATGTAGAATCACGAACGAAATAGTTTTAACGAATAGTTTTAGAAACAGAACGCATCAACAATATGCTACTTCTGCTTCGAGTGTTGTATCTATCGCCATTCCTTGATACTTATATTCACATATATATTATAGGATAGGGTGGGGCGAGATGAGCAAATGGGGTAAGATGAGTCACTTAATTTTCTCGTAGGTTATCATTTATTTTGTAAATGTTTTTTGTATTAATATCAGGAAAAACATTATCAAACTTCTTTTTTGAAAATTTTTCGCCTAATGTTGAATAAATCTGGAAAAAAGGAAATTACAAATTTTGATACCTGTATTCTGCTATTATGCATTTGTTTAGAAGGTTCAGTAATTACGCAATTTCACATATTGGATGTTTTTCCAGTGGTTATTTAGATAGCTTATTTATTAGACCTTAATTTTTCAACAGATTTATATATAATTGTAAGACCGAAATGGGTGAAATTTTGTTTTGACTAAAAAATGTCATATGGGGCGGAATGAGCCACTATTCTGGGGCGGAATGAGCCACATCTTCCTGTGCATTAACCTAACATCTTAGTGTAACAGTCAGTAGATTATGATGCAATGTTTTATATTGTCAGATTGTGCAGGGTGTTAATTATGGTGTAAACGTATAAAAAACTAATCTTGTCGACAAAAATTCTCAGAAAAAATATGACAGCAGCACTGTTATAGGCATGGTAAAATAATATGAGTTGCTGTCAACCTTAACAGAGAGCACTGTTTTCTGGTGTATTTCTTAAATAAATTTGTTTTAAAACTCGTAAAATGCTATAAAAATAAGAAAAACATTGTTGTGGTTAAAAAATACGGCAGACGTTTAAAAAAACTGTTTAATACCCCATTATATATGAAATTCAGTGTCATGCAGTAATTGTAGGAGACCAGTCTAGTATCAAGTCGAAAAATTGCTATATTTATTTCTGTAATATAATTATTAAAAGCTATGTGGATGTAATTCGTTTTTCTATTTACTCTTTGTGGTGTTAGTTACGGTAGATGTTAGGACTAACGATTACATCGTTTTGAAGTTAAACACTTTAAATTTTCCGTTCAATTTTGGAAAGCTATGTGTAAGATATTTTTTTATTTTAAAATACTCAAACTTAGCAAGACTTTTAACTACAGATAATATATAATAAGTCATTTAATTAAGTGACCCATCTCGCCCCAATGTCTGGCTCATCCCGCCCCAGGCGGGAAAGGCCAGACCAGGGATTATTTTCGTTTCTAATTCCGCAGATTTTAAATGCTTATGGATAAGCTTACCTGAATATCTGGATATATTCATGGGCGGATTAGGACCCGTCGGGGCCCGAAGCTAAAATAACGACGGGGCCCTTTTAAGGCGGCGGATTTTACGAAAAAGAGCATATGCGTTCTCATTGTAGAGGAGATTTTTATGTAATTAAATTCACAATAACAAGTCAGTTTATAGAACTTTCGTAATTTTTTAAAACTTTTTTAACTAATTATCTTAAACTTGAAATTTAATATTCTTGTTTATATAGCTAAAGAGATTTACATATAAAATTTGTTTAGCATTTTCAAATAATATTTTGTTAAATTCCATTTGATTCAGATACATTCTATCCTTTATTATTTCCTTTCTGTATAACCGGGTTATTTTACTGAATATTATATTTTTTCTTCGGGGAATAAGGAGCCTCTCACTAGTGCGGGGCCCGGTGTTTCAGCACCACCTAGCCCTCCCCATGATCCGGCACTGGATCCAGCACTAGATTCCTGGGATAACATAAAGTCACTTTTTACTTAAAAACTTAATTTTTATACAATATTTAAAAGCATTTGAAAACCTTTTAAAGTATTCCCGAAACTGTCAAAAAAGAATCTGGAAGATTGTAAGGCAATTTTAAGAATAATTCAAGTAATTTTCATAGATATTTAGAAATTTTTAAGATTTTGCAGAGACAAAAAATATGTATGCGAAGTCTGACGGTTTCTGCTTTTGCTGTGGGTATTTCCGTGGTTAATCTTTGAAAATCGTGTTTGCGCGTGCGCAGTAGCTCCCTGAACTACTGCAAATGTTTCTAAAAACAACGGACTCGACACCTATATCAAAGAAGCTATTATTGTCTCCGAACACAATAGACGATTAAAAACTGAAAGATTTCCAGAAATTCGTAAAATATCTTTTAATTTCTTGCATTCTTTCACAAATTTTATATATCTTTTAAGCTGAGGCTAAAAAATGGATTGTGTTTTGAAACGTTCCAGGGACGTACCAGAAAGAAATCTTTTGGCTGTTTTTTTTTTTTTTTGATTAGATGTTAAGCTACTTTTTATTAAATACTCGTATTGAATAATGACAGATATTTTTAATTCCAGGTGACGTACTGAATCATGATGGATACAAGGTTAGGAACTTCAGCTATGCCCCGGAAACAAGATATTATTGGCATGATGCAGGCAGATAGAAGATACCTTAATTCTTCTTCATTTCTCTTTTTGTTCTTCAAAACCTTTAAACTTAAGTTGTCATGATCTTCGTATTTAAGCACAGTGTAGTTTTTTCATTGGCATACAGTTAATAACAAAAAATTATTAAAAACTTAAAATGTGTTAAATATGGTAAACTCTAAATATGTGGACTGTTTTAGTTCTCACAAGAAAACGTTTAGATTAATGCCGGGGAAGTATTTTAGGGAAACATTTTTGCATAATTTACTTTTTCCTCTAATAATTAATGTTTCATGAGAGCTCCCACTGATAGAAATAGTGACCTATTATGTGCAAAATCCCTAACTACTCACCGCGCAGTCATAATTGTAGCAGAATTATAATTCGCATGCATTATGGAAAATCACCACTAATTTGGATTTGATTGCAAAAAATTTCAATTTAAATTCAATATCAACAAGTGGTCTTATGGTAAATAATTCATTTGAGACTTTAGTATAATATTTTTGATTCAAATTAATAGAAATTTACTGCTCTCTTTCAATATCATTGCCCTAATAACTTTGAGAAACCCAATGGCACGTGTGTCCGGTGGCGCTGATTTTAAGGTCCAAGAGGTAGTCTATATAAGTATTGAAAGAGAAAATATCTATCGCGCCAAAAGGGACGCTGCAGCGCCATAACATACATGGCCACTACGAGCTACCGATTTTTATATAATTAATATGGAACAGTAGCAGAAAATGAATAAAAATTGTTTGTTCGGTTATGCAAAAGGTACACCTGCGTCCAAAGATATGAATGAAAGCCAAAATATTTCTAATTCAGGTATGATTGCAATGTGCGGATACCATCGAAACTAAAAAAATGATTAAATATATTCACGTCGCATTCAAGCCAGTGCCTTATTTCTAGAACCGCACACAATAACAGGGAGGATATTAATTAATATTTGTGATGAAAATTGCAGTAAAACTGTTATCATTTTCATCAAAATGTAAGAAGCAGACAAGTAAATTCGAATGGTTATTATCAAATTGAAATACAAGCGGAGTACAGTTTTAGCACGGGTTTGTTTCTGGACTTCAGCTTCAATACGCTAACCAATCTGTAACGAGCGAATCTCGTGATTGCTTCTCGTTCGACGTTATTTGATTTAATTAATAGAATCTTTTATGCGGGACTTTGGAATAAGTTCGCGGGGAAATTTACAACGATTTTATGACTGAATATTTTGTAGTTCTTCTAAATACAAGGTTCTCACGTATAGAGCTAATAATCTTTTTGTAAATCCATGAATTTTATTTGTACTAGGATTAAGGAAGGAGACCTAAGTCTGGATGGTAGGGTAAACATAAATTAGTTTGGAGGGCACAGGTCTATGATGAGGTCAGGGTTTACAGATTTCGCAGGAACTAAAAGAACTCGGCCAATCACATAAAGTCCGCATCTTGAAAAAATGCAATGTTGAACCCTTGATGTAAAAAATGTCGCTATGTCCAGATGTCGAAGTTTTTTTGGTGTACGAGTTCGACTATGCTCGAAAACTTATGTGTGCCTAAGATTCATCAAATCATCCGAGGTTTACTGAGCCTGAAATTACGTGCTTTTCAACGTTTGATGTTCCTGAAAAGAAAGTTGCTGAGCTTGGAGAAAGCTATTGTGTAACCGTCTCAGGGCACATTTTGAAGCCGCCATTGTTCCTGTTCATTAGGCATTCTTGGAAATTGCTTGGAAAATAGGGAAAATGGATATAATATCAATCAGGTTCGACCAGACCCCACGGTGGGGCGCTCTGGCCAATAACGCATCGTAGAGAGTATACATAAGAATAAAATAACCTGATACCTCAGTTTCAGGTAAGTCCTGAAGAAATGAACTGCAATGTTCACGAAACGTCGGCAAGATTCGTAGTTTTTCACACGATTGGAACCCGAAATATCTCATTTTATCCAAATAAATCATCGTGAAAGCAATAAATAATTTTTTCGTCCGAGTGTGAAAATTGCAGTACAAGTCGGAGTCGAGGCGTATCCGAAACGAGAAGATTATTGTAATTTACACTAGGCAAAGTAACACTTAGAAAGTGAGTGCCATACACTATTTTTTCCACACCAGTCAATCATAAGCGTAAGTGGATTGCAAAAAGTCCTAATTTGAAAACCCGAGAGAATTCAGAGAAGGAATCCGATAATGTACATAGGGTAAGAAGTCGATATTAAAATACCCTAAGTGCCCTAACTGCCTTAATAAAATACCTTAAACACCCTGAATACTACAAGTAAAAATTTTACGGCCTATGCTAAAAAATGTAACCTTGCTTGGTCAATCTTGTGCCTCATAATGGCTTTGAAATAAACATCTTTTTCGACTGAACTATCAAGTACAAGAAAACTCGGATATAACGCCTTAGGATATATCCCTTCCGAGAATTGACGCCGAGCCGCAGGTAAGAGTCAAATGAGCTCCGAAGAATGTACGGTGGTCACACCGACATGAACAAACAAAAACGTTTCCATATGAAGCGGCACTCTATCGGGTTTGTTCCCCACTACCCCTAGCCCAAATCCTGGTGTTACTTCAGAGTTTGACTTTTATACATTTTTAAGATCATTAATTTTTTTTAATGATAACTAATTAAAGATTACCTTTCTTGTTGATAATTTTATTTGACATATCTGAAAGTCATCTCTGATAAATGGATGTGTCACGAAAATCTCAGAACCACTGTTGTGACTTTTCCTCAATGGTGATCGAGTAATTTGAAAAACTTGAAGTAAAGAATGTCTCCAAATTTACACAAATAATTAATATGTCAAAACTTTTGTTTTGGAAAAAAGTGAAAAATTACCATTTTTCAGTATGCTTAATTCATTATTTACATTTAAATCGTAAAAATTTGTAGTTTTATACACGAGTGAAACCCTGAATATATCTTGTTATCAAAATAAATTATCATGAAAGCATTAAATCTATTACATTTAAATAGTTATTTGTAAATCAAAACTTACCCTTCTGATAAAGATCATTTTTGCTTCTTAAAATCCAATATTGATCCCCCTTTTTTACTTTTTGATCCTGTGATATGACCAGTTTCATTTTCAAATTGAAACTTTAGACGCTTTTGAGATAATTTAATCAGTAACTGAAGCTTAATGCTTTCCGAGGATCGATGAGGCGGCCCTGGAGCCCACGCAGGGGCCCAAACATGCAAGACGGTGGTGATATGGAGCTGCAAAGTGGTCCGTCATATCTCAATAATCAAACAGGTGGTCAGCAAGATATTCTGCGACAAACTGTGCCTGTTGATCAACTATGCCTGCTGAAGATGATTTGGCTAGACTGTTAGAAATATCTGGTTGAATTTTCAACCACATATGGTTGAAGTTTCATACAATTACGGTTGTTGAAATTTCAACTAAGTGTGAATTAAAAATCAGCTCGTGTAATTGAAATTTCAGTAAAGCGAATAAAAATTTATTCGGCACAGTTAGTGAATTTCAAAGCAGGTAAATTTTCGAGGGAAATGAGTAGGTTTCATTCAAGATTTTTAAATAATCAAAAATCTTAAATAAAACCAATAAAGATTCTTTAAAAATATTGTGCTTTGAAATGCACTAACTGTACCACAAGAATTCTGATAAGGAATCATGATATATTTCGTAAGTTTTCGTCGAAAGATCCATAAGATTAATAAAGTACATATAATATTTAGAAAAATAAGCAGCTTTAAAGAAGAAAAACAAAAGGTACATTGGAATTATATTACCATAATGAATTTCGTCTCCGTGTTTGTAATCATAACCTGAAAGAGCATACAGTAGTTAGTACCGATAGTATGAATGAAATTTTCTCATTGTGATAATATTATGTCAACGTACCTTTTGTTCTTATTCTTCTTTAAAGCTGCTTCATTTCCTAAATATTATATTATGTTCTTTTAAATTTAATGGATCTAACGATACGAACAAGGACTCGTCGGAATAAATGAGGTTTCAAACACGAAAGTAGTTGAAAAGTGGTTGAATTTTCAACATATTTCTAACAGTGTATGGTTGCGCATACTTCTGCGCATAGTGCGACTGAGTTTTCAAATACTGTTGAATGAATTTTATTTCATTCTGGCAAATGAACAAGATTTCAACCACAAAAGTGGTTGGAAAATGGTTGAATTTTCAAGATATATCTAACAGTGTAGCGTTAGCTCCTTGTAGCTGCAAAGTATCTTTACATAAAAAGTCGCACTAAAAGATCTTATCGCTGCGGTGTAGGACATCAGGACTAATCTACATATCTCAGAAGACCGAACAACAGATTGCTTTTGGCTTTTGAAATATTTGCCATAAAAATGGAAGAACATTAGTTTTCTATTAAAAACTTCCCTTGAAAGTTGAAGACAACGAAAAACTAATTAAAGCTGAAGTCGTAAGTGCTAGAGAAAATGTATATAAAGTACCGAATTTACTAAAACTCCATTCGGGCATACGATGTGTTCAAAAAATAAGGAGTCTTTATGGTTTTCTCAAAAAATATTCATTTATTCCTCAATATTTATGTTAGTGAAGAAGCTTTTGAATACCTAACTCCAAAATTTGCACAAGATTAAGATTTATTAAATATTCTACTAAACAATTTCTAAATAAATGATGTATTTAACATTTATTTGCCTTTCATTTTTGTACACTCAGAGAAATGATTGGATAGGCTGACCCGTAAGTTGGTTGCTATGGCCAACTTTGTTGGAAGCTAGGGCGCCATCCACTTAGTTGGCTGAGGCACCCACTTTTAATGGACACGGTATTGTTGGTTGTGCCAGCCAACTGAGTTGGTACGGCGAAGCGGCGGGATGGCTGCCTCATCCAACTACCTCGATTATAATAACTACTTCAGTTGTTACCGTGCCACTGTGTTGTTTTACTCACCTATTTCAGATGGAACCTTTTTATATTTTAATTTTTGATAAATTTGTAATGAAAATGTGACAATTTTTTAGCGATATTTTCTACAAAATAATATGCTATTTTACTGTTAAGAGAATAAAATGAGAAATTCACCTGCATGTAACCCCCAAGAAAACATAACCCTAACGTTGCATCAATGTACGCACGCCGAACACAGGTCTTATATATAAAAATTAAAACCATCAATATCTCCATCGCTGATAACCTCAAAAAGCACAATTTCCACTTTAAAAACTTAACTCGCGTATTCCAAATCTAAGACGAAACGCACTAAATGATTGCAATAGGCATCATGAGTCATGCGCCTGTCAACCCAGCAACCCAAAGAGACCCTGGCGCATGCGCAATAAACCAGGAAGACGAATCTGGAACCACCGGCCAATTAGTTGGCTGTGCTAACGTTTCGGTAATTGAAGGGCCCAATGCATTGCTGCAGCGGCCAATTAACACGCAACAATTATAACTGGTCACTGTAGCCAATGGACTTGACTGCCCTGACAGTTTGAACCAACGTTCTAACCAACTATTTCTTATCCAAAAAAAATTGTTGTGCCAACCAAACATTTCTCTGAGTGTATCTTCAGAATAATATTTGAATTTTATGCATACAATAGGTCAGGATTTTTAGGTAATTTCGTTGTTTTACGCCTGATTTCAATTAAAAATATTATAAAGCATCTTAAATGATTTTCAAAAAATTCGAAAAAGTTTAAGGATCTTCATGTCAACTTCCAACTTGCCAACTTCATTACAACTGACTACTGGTAACTTTTTGATAGGTGATTTTCACTGTTTTACCTGAGTTGAATCTTAGTTCCACATTGTGACCAGCATCTACCAGGTGGCTGCATATTTAAAACATGCGTCAAGACTTCTGGAGAAGGTGGAATAAGTAATGACTAAACGAATTAAGCATTCTGTAAAAGTAAAGCAACGGTGAAGTTTAAATCAAGAAAGGTACAATCGCTTTTGCTCAAATTAATTCAGTCAGTTACAATCTGAAATTCACATTTAGGTCAATCATAAACTTCTTAATGGAGGAGGGGGGAGGATGAATAGTCGAATTATGAATATTCAGTGAAAGAGAACCCATGGCCTGGAATTTCCATTCTTCGTTCGATAGGGAAGAAAAAGTATAGGCAATAGGGAATTTCTCACCTGCTCTATCATCTTTGAACGAAAGCAACGAGAAGAGCAGTTCGAAGAATTTTTACTTCACTTCCACAAAGTAGACGAATTCAGTAGTTAATAAAAAAATTTATTTATAATAAAAGACTTGGCTTATTATTAACAACAAATAAGTGCGCAGTAATAAAATTAATTATGAGTGCTGGGAACGTTCATGCGAGATGCTTACCAATGTTAAAAGGGCTGAGCGCTTAAAATTCGCTACATCTTATTTATTAGGCAGTATAGATGAACACGTGACGCATGATCTGTGATAATCATATTTTTAATTTTTGACGTTATCTTGCATACGTGTATATTCGTGTACGTGTATACAGTTGTGTTTATCTAGCGCCGTCTAATTTTAATAAAATAATGTTGTGAATCATTGATCTCGGTAGCTGCGATTGAAATTAGCTTTTTTAAGAAAGATGGATCACTATAAATGGACTCTCCAGAATGAATCTTTGAATCCCTATAGGGCTCTCCAGGGTGATTTTCAGATCTCTATAGACAGGCTCTCCTGTATAGATAAGCGCGAATTATGACGAATGTGCAAGCAGAATACATTAGAGTTGCGAAGCAACGACTGGCACCACCGAATCTACTAAGTACTTGCCGCGTTTTGAGACTGTTTTTAGTAGCAAAGTACTAGGGCATAAGTAGATTCAGGTTGACGGTTTGATAATATAATAATAACATTTCATCATAATTATTAATATACGTAATCCATATTCATCATCAATAATAATTAATCTACAACTGTGCCTTCTGCCGTGTAAGGTCATCCGCCTATAGAGGTGGGACTACAAGGAAGTTTTGTAAGAAGTCTCTTTCGTAAATTTCCCGCTCTCGCTTACCTTCTAGGGTTTTGTTTTAGGCAACAATCTGGGTGAATTATTAGGTAAAGTAAAGAAGTGGGCGGAATTTACTTGGGTGAAGTGAAAGGGGCAACATAGAATGAACGGATTTGAGTGTGTACCGGGTGTATGTTTAGATTTAAATATTTGGCAAGTAATGCTCAGGAAAAGATAATTTAGGTTATCTTACACAAAAGTTTACAATAATTTGCCGGCCCATATTACATAACTTCGTATGTTTCGCACTTGGCGTATACAGCGTACTGTTTACTGACGCGCACTAAACATTCGACTTTCCGCAAATTTCACTTTTCACTCGCTTCCACCTATTTTCAGTGGGTGAAATAATCTCGCATCGATTGACCCCCACTCTTCACTATAATTGATCTCTGAACGGTTCACCCGTGTGACGCTGATTACTCACCTAGTGTCGTGGAACGGTTATGAGTGCACTCGAGTGCCACCGGGTGGTCGCTTGGAACGTACCCTCGGATAGAAGGAGCAGAAGTAGATGACGTATACATTCCGGTTGCTTCAGAATTGGCTGCTGCAAGGTACGAAGATCATTTTCAAATAATGAGATCATACGATTTGACATTTTATTTTGAGATGATCTGCTTTATGTTTATATTCCAATAGTAATGGAGGTTATCCAATTCTTTTCCGTACCTGGTAAGAAGCGTTGAATTCAGAAAAATGAAGAACTTGTATTTCTATGAATACGCGATTTTTCCTCCGTCCAAAAATCCCCCAACGGGAACAAAAAAAGTGCAAATCATATTCCTCTCAATCGACTTAGTAAAGTTTAACGAAAGCGTTTATTTAACCCATTTTTCATTGTTGAACCTTCTTGTAACTTATAAATTCGAAAAACATTCAAATTTATAGTTATTTACGTTTTAATCATCTATTTAAACGTCTTAAAAAATGCAACATAGGAATGTATGCAAATGTGTGAATTTACATAATTTTAACTCTAGAGAAGCAGAGTTGAATTGGTGAGAATTAACATTTCAGTATTTACATTCCGCATGAAGGAATTAAAACAACTTATTACACATATTTTGTGAACTTATTAGAAGGAATTAAATAAAATCAAAATATGACCACTTCTGAGGAATAAAAAATATCTCTGTGAGGTGCGTTATCCGTGCAATTGGAATTAAATATATTGAAAACACGTTCTCTTTGGGAAAATAGAAAACTCTGTGACGGTCGCTATGGAAATAGAAGTGAATAAGTTTACCAGGTGTATACATATGAAACCGGTATTTCCATCTAGCGGCTAGTAGGCACACTTGTAGGCACTGTCGGAACTTACCATTTGTGCTAATTGGCGTATTGTCATCTGTCAACAATATCCAATACCAAACATT
>NC_046661.1:146625143-146637010 GCF_010883055.1 Belonocnema kinseyi | reverse complement strand
TTTAGACAGATGGAAAAATCGCGCATTCAAAATAATAGAATAATCTTCACTTTTGCGCTGAAATCTGAAAATATTAATTTTTCTCTATTCTACGCTTATTGCCGGTAAGATAATAATAACAATTTTACTTATTTGTTATTGTGAAACAAAATGTTAGGAAAGATTAGAAAGTGATTTCAAATGATTACCTCAAATTTCGAAAAAGAATTTAATTAATTTTAAAGCAGGAGTTTTTGGTTTTTCAAGATTACAATGTTTAAGCAAAAGTTAAGGAAGTTTAAAGAGTTGATTAGACGCATATTTTCTAACAATAAATAATACTTTGTTGAATAATAAACCTGAGATTTTGAAAACGGCTACCTAAAATAATTTTCGAGCGTAAATTGTTTGAATGTAATGACCCCCTAAAGTAATTTTATAGCCAAAAAAATGTTAAATCTGTTGATTTTGAAAAAATGCAGCAAATCATTACTGAAAATATTTCGTTTACTATTTAAAATATGTCATCTGGAATATATTTTATGACGGAGAAATATTGGTCATAACATTTTTGTGTAAATATTTTTAAGAATATCTTCAGAAAAAAATAGTTACTATTTTATTAGGGATTTAAATTTATCTCTTATTAAACGATATTTGACAAAGGTCCGGAACCAGAGACCAGACCTAGTATACCCGAAGGTTTTTGCTGCGCTGAATCCGAATCCGACCTCAGAAAAATTCCATCACCCTCAGTTTTCGAGATATTGTAACCTAAATGTGCAAAAAACACCGTTTTTTGCTATATTTGAGGTTACATAGCATCTTGAATTAATTTTTTTTTCAAAGGCGGGCGAAAGCATCACAAAGGAGCACCCTTGTCCTCTGAAATCCATTTTTCAGATTCAAGATAGCTTTTTTTTCATCGATATATCATTGATTGAAGTTAAGTATTTTCGCAGTTTCGTAACAACGTTAAAACACCCTATATAGCATATGTGAGGCTATAAGCCCAATTTATAAGTGATCGTATTCGATCAAAAAAATCTATATATAGGTTTTTGAGGTTGCTCATTAAGAATATGAAGTCAGATTTTGAAAATTCAATATGGCTGCCATTTTGGATCCGCCATTTTGAAGTGTTAGGGCGGAGTAGGTAACAAGGATCGGGTCTCTGGTTCTGAGAATTGTTGGCCTGTGTTATTCAAATAAACTATACTTTCATGTTATTTTAAAGTGATCTGTTATTATAAATTTTAGAGAGTTCATTCAATCCCATTGACTTTAATTATCTCTAAAATTTTTCTTTAACATATCAGAAGTGGGATGATCTCAGCTTAATTTTTTTAAGTATCAAAGTGGATTATTGAAAATTATAATCGGTCTCCTTGCGTGTATAGACGAGTCCATTATTGGAGCGTCCCCGGACGAGTTTATTAGTGAAGCGTCAGTGGACGAGTCCAATATAAAAGGGTCTGTGGATGAGTCGATTGTTCGGTCGGTGACGAAAGTACGGGATAAGGAATGGTGGAATGTTCGAGAGTTGTAACTTTTGGATCGAGAAACAAAGTGCGTCAATAAGTGGATTACTCGGGCGAGGATGCGGGTGGCCAGAATAGCTCTTCGACTTCAGATGAAGAAGATGAGACAGAGGAAACGGTAGTAGATATTGGCCTACACGAAGCAGCTAAAAACCAACAAAACTCGCAAATTGGTGCAAAAATTAGCGCTAACAAGACGAATGATAAGAATGTTAAAAACGCTGAATATAACCCGATGGATGTGATAAATTTGCTTCTGAGAGAGAGAGTCGCGAACGAGAAGTTTTAATATTGAACGCGTTGAAAGGTTTCGCAGATGCTAATATAAACGCGAACACTCCCGGAACTAGTAATGCTTCGGTGATGCCGTCTTACCACATCATGCCTGATCTATGTCGAAATATCGTTGACTTTACGGGTGAAGAGGGAAGTATTTCGGCTCGAGAATGGCTTGAGAATATGAAGAGTATGAAGGAACTTCTCAGCTGGCCCGAAAGCTTTACTCTGGAGACTGCGAGATCACATCTTCAAGGAGGAGCATATTACTGGTTCAAAATCCATTCCAAAGAAGTAAAATCCTGGAATGTGTTCCAAACAGTTTTTGGAAAAACATTTTTAAAAGCAGAAAGCACTAATAAAAAATGAAAGAGAATGACCAAACGTTCACAACGTATAGATGAAAGCACTACAGCGTATTTTCACGAAAAAGTACAATGATGCCATGACGTTAAATTGAACTTAAAGGACACGAAAGAGCAAGTATTGGTGGGGTTGTGGTCCCGCGATTTGTATGTGTCTTTAGCTTCGAAAGACCATCATAATATTGATGACTTGCTACACGATCTAACCGATTTAGAACGCCTGACCAACCAAGGGAATGAACGAATTCGAAGTCAAAAGGAATCGACCACTCCTAAAAAGAATCTGAGTGCTAATTCGTCTACGCAGAAACCATCAGAAGGGAAAAAGTTCAAAACGGACGGACGAAAACCTGTGGAGGACAAAAAGTTCGAGTCTGAGGGACGTAATCCTGATCGTGGTTCACCGTTGAAAAGTACATCGGGAGAATTAGAGTGCTATAATTGCTCGAAATTCGGTCATATATCGAAAGACTGTCCAGAGCCGCGTAGGGAATTAGAATATTTGAAGTGCAACGGCAGCAGCCACACGCAGAGGCACTGCACAGTCTCGCCTGAGAATAAGAAACCGGAAGTTAACTTGATCAGTGTTGATCGTGATCCAACGATTCAAAAATATATTAAGAAAGCTTTAGTTGACGGAGTGTTACGCGATGTGTTCGTTGATCCAGGAGCGTCTGACTGTACCATTAAAACTACAGTTGTTTGATCGGAAAGACTAGAAATGATTTCAACAAATTCTTCTTACGCGAGTCCAGTTTTATTGGTTGAAAGAGCGAATGGCGAGCCACGAATGGGCGTAAATTAAATACCCAGACGGAGCGAATTCACTTTCCGTTACCGAATTTAGATGATCACTTATCATTGCTGCACGGTACGGAATTATTTATTACACTAGATCTTGCGAATAGTTATTCATAGGTCCCGATTGCGGAGGAAGATCGTCATAAAACTGCTTTTATTACTCCAGACGATTCGGGAGAATTTACGCGCATGATATTCGGTCTTATGAAGACCCCATTTTATTTTTCAAAATTATTGTCAAAAGTTCTTGAACCACTTAGAGAACATTGTGTTCTTTTTTATCTAGATGACATCTTGATAGGTGGAATAGATTGGCCAGATCTGAGAGAAAAACTTATCTTAGTCCTTAAAGCATTGAAAAATGCAAATCTAACGATTAATCTGTCTGAATGTGATTTTCTTCAACAGCGTGTAAAATATTTAGGATTTATGTTTTCAAAGGGTGAAATCGAGCCGACTGATTCAATGATAAGAGGAATTATTGATTTTCCGATCCCGTCTGATGCACACGAGCTTTGATGATTTCTAAGTCTTGCGGGATTTTTAAGACGATTTGTTCACAAGTTTGCAGAAATTGCCGACCCATTGTATGCTTTGTTGCGAGATAACGAACCTTTTCTGTGGAATGTAGAGAGAGATCAAGCTTTTAATATGTTAAAACAGATTTTGTGGAGTAAACCGGTTTTACAGATTTTCAATCCAAAAGCTCTCATCGAACTTCACATAGATGCGAGCGCAAAAGGCTTAGCGGCTATGCTTTGTCAGAAATCTTCAGACAAGAAAGATTACCCGGTCTATGCTATAAGCCGTCGTACGAGCGAACCCGAGAGGAGTTGCCATTCAAGAAAATTAGAGCTGCTTGAAATCGTTTGGGCGGTGTCACGCTTACGTTCATTCTTGATAAATATTCCGTTCAAGATCATAACTGATTGCCAATTTGAAATTGTTCACCGAGCGGGGGAAAAAATGCCTCATGTCGGCGCGATGAGTCGAACTCCTGTCGAATCTGATGAGTGTCAAAGCGAAATGAAGGAACGAATGCGTGGTGTATTTTCGATAGTTAGCCCCGAAGACGAAATTTTAATGTACCAATACGTAGACGAAAAATTAAAGCGTAAGCGTGAAATTTTAAAGAAACCAGCGAGCGAGCGAACCAAATACGAAAAAAGCGAAGTAAAGGATTATGAATGCCGAAACGGAATTATCTATAAACGCGAAAATAATAAATTATTATATGTAATTCCCGACAAATTGCGAAAAAGCATGGTTATCCGATACCACGATTCACAATGTTATACTGGATTGGAACGTACGCTCGGTAAACTACGTGAATTTTATTACTTTCCTTATATGCGTCAATATGTAAAACAATACATTTGAGGATGTTTACAGTGCATGTTAACAAAAGCCAAAACAAGTCTACAAGCTGGCCAATCCCCCATGAAAATCGCAGTGAGATGAATCGCAGCTGCGGGTTAAGCCCGTTTCAACTCTAAATGATCCTACTACAATAATGCCCGAAGAACAATCTAGCAGAAGGTTGACCCCTCTAGGTCCAACCATGGATTAAGGGGAAAGTACTATGCTGCAACGCGACTGTTAACTTCACCAGAAGTCAGAACGGTCAGAGGGAGCCCAACTATGACCCCAGGTACCTTTGTGGGTCGGCCCAATGTAGACTTAAAGAGTTATCAACGTACTAAAACAACTGCCTATTCCGGTAAAATACAGCCGTCAAATTCAATATTAACATTGGTTAACTACGTTGAAGTCAACTGGACTGCATAACCTGGTAAATATTTGCATGACCAATTATGAACTTATCCAGCAGTCTAATCTGGAGCCCATTCAATTGTCCTGCCATCCCATCTGGGACATATCCAACGGTTCCTTCTGGGACCAACCCAGGCGCCTATCGACTACCAACTCCGGCGCTTCACCCCGATGCACACTCGACGGCTGTTCAATAGCCCTATCCAGCGGCTTGAACATTAGCGGAGCGGTCTGGGAGTCAAGGAGCCCTGACAGGAACTGACGAAATCCCACTAACAACTTGTTACGAATTCCGGGAGTTCATCCAGGGACTGCCGAAGATGAATATGCTTCCAGAATTTTGGGGAAAGAAACATGAAGATCCAGCTATCTTTGTTCCAGACCTGGAGGCTTACTTCAACACTATGATAATCAAAGGAGATTAAAAGACAAAAACAGTCGGACCCGCGTTAAAGGGAAGAGTCCTTCAATGATGAGAGGACTACAAGGGTTCGCTGTTTCCGTAGATCCAATTTGAAGACCTGCTTGTTCGAAAGTGCGATTCGCCGACCATCTGAGGCCGACTTTAGGCCCAACTCTACTCGATTCGACAAACAGACAAAGAGGGCCGTCTTTTTGCACCGTAAAAGGCTGCTCAATAAAAGGCTTCATACCAACGCCTCTGAATACAGTCTAGTAATGGCTTTGATGGAAATTATTCGATAGTGCATCCGACGGGGTATAAGAGCTTAGGCACTAACAACTTTTGACACCCTCCTCTACCGAGCCATTGAATCTTAGCATGATGAGAAGGAACTGGATAGGGCCGCTTATTGGAAGCAAAACCGAAAACCCAGATCAAAGGAGGAGTCGTCATGCAATAATCCCGGGGCCAATGCTGAGTGCTAGCATCGCCAGCTTAATGCAGGTCAGAGGTGTCGTAAACGGACCTGACATCGTGCGACTTTTATATACCGAAGAATTCGGGGCAATGAGCTTTCGCGAGCCCTATTATTGTAACCAATCGGAAAACCTTAACTGGACCCCGAGAAGAGCGAGGCTGCCCTACCACCACGGTTACCTCAGCCGGAACCCATCTACGGACCCTCGCTAGCACACATCGGAGCCTGGCTTTTATGTACCCCAGAAGCATATGAACAACGTATACTCTTCGAGTACCACGAGGTTGGTCTAGTGGGCCATACAGGAGCAGAGGAGACCCTAGGGGCCATCCAGAACGTTTCTATTGAAAAAGGATGCGACTACAAATGAAGAAGTATGTCCGGACCTATCATCTATGCAATTCCAGTAAAGTCCCCGACAACCACGGGAACCATGGCACACTGTGGCGGTTGATTTAATGGGACCTTGTCCACGGTCTTCTCGAGGAAAGAGATTTTTTGTCGTCACCGACCTTTATATCCGTCGGTTAGAGGCTTTTTTTATACAAACCTCTAAGCCCCCCCTCCCCCAGGTAATAGGGACCATAAAAGCCGAGGTCTTTCAGCACTTTAGGTGCCCGCGGATAGTACTTTCCGTCAATGGGCCGCAGTTTATCAGCAAAAATGCATGTGAGGATTGCGATTGTGAGGACTGGACCATACTAGTTTATCATTCTGAGGCCAATCCCAGCGAGAGACGTAACCAAGCTCTAAAAACGGGAATAAGGTTAAGGTTGGTGGACCCACCCTACAACGACTGAAAGAAAGGGATACCCGAAATCCTCTTCAATCTTCGCAGTCGGCGCAACGCCGCTACCGAAAGAACTCCAACGTCCAAAAAAAGGTCACGCGACCTGCCTAGTCGTCCAACTGCCCCAAAAGTGGAATTATATAGCCAAGACGGGCCACCCTGGCCAACCATTCCAGGAGGGAAATATCCAGCGCATCAGTTACGAGCCATCATTGTTACCAGCTTCGTCCGAGATACCGTACGAAGTGCTCCCGTCTAGCGAATTAATGATAAGTTTTAGCGACAACCCATTATGATAGATTAGGCGCCTGATATCCGCGGTTCAACAGTCCCTGCAAAGTCTCCCTTTAAGGACATATGATACTTAGAAAATTATCGATTTTACCAGTTTTAGGTTCTCCCGACTTTTTTTTAGAATAATAAATATTTTGTTTTGAAAATTTGGGAAATTATAGCAAACATGCTAACGGACGTCCCTGCACACTTTTTTTGTGGGTTAATACAAAAAAGTTTTAATTTTGCTAAATTTTAGTAATTTGCATGGCACTTAGAAATTAATATCGATTTTATTAGACTTAATTTCCCCCGGCTTTCTTCCTAGCTTAATAAATATTTTGTCTTCGAAATCTGGAGAATGATAGTGAACCTGCTAACGAACGTCCCTCCACACTTTTTTTGTGTAGGCATATTTCAGGGTTATATGTGTTACAATTCTCTTAAACGTTACTTCTAAACTACACAATATTTTTGGCCGAAAACTTTGTACTTATAAATAAACATTGTAACTAATGTCCCGGAACTAACCTTGTTTGTAGGCATTCAAAAAAAATTTTTTTCATAAATAATTTTTAAATCAGCGGAATGACAGAGCTGAAAAACGACAATAGCTTATAAATAATGTACATGCATAACATTTTTATTTAGCACAATAAATTATTTTGTTAGTATCCCTCAAAAAAGAGGCCGGGGACGTCTGTTATATTTCATAGCATATTCGATTTTAGTTTTCAAACATTTCCATTTTTGTAGAAAAAAGCCGGGGGAGCTGTACCCGATTGACCACACGACGAAGTATCACATGCGCTGTTAATCCCCCACTCCCTAATAGTACGTGCATTACGCCACGGGCGGTCAGTTCGTAAGTTTGTCTCGGAATATGGCCCAGCTAGCATCTCCCTCCGATCTTAGCAGCTGCCCTCGTACTCTCAGTTCGTCAGTTCATTAGTCCGTCCACAGTACTCCGATCCCCATGTATTTTTCTGGCCGCATATTAGGTGCGCCAACAGAACCATATTCAGTTGCACACTTTTAAAAGAAACGATTAATGTTAAGCAGTATGTATATCATTAACAATAAACAAAACGATAATTGAAAATAATTTTGAGGTTACTATGTGACGTAGAGAATAATATCATTCTCCGGGACAACTGATACTACTTAAGTTGTATTCCATGCAGGCAAATATATTTTCCATTTTTTTAATTCCTCTTAATTCAATCAGTAGAGACACCTCTCATGGTTATTTTTAATTCCATACTGACTTGTGTATTTTTGACTTATTTAATTACCTTGGCGGACCGAAGGAACTGAATCAGAAAAATCAACTTTTAAATTGTTGAAATTCGGATTCTACGTTAAAATTTGCATTAGAAACTCACAGAGTAATCTCCATACTTTTTCATGTAGCGTTAAAAACTTAAAAAAATAAAATACCTGTCATTCACATGGGCTGAAGGCACCTTCAAGTGCATCTTCTTTTAGTAGCAGTTAATAAAAGATTTTAAACCGGGGGGGGGGGGACTCTTTTTATTATAAATTAAAACATTTAGGCCTAAAATAAACACATCTCGACTCTTCCAAGACCCTCCAGTTACTGTCGTAAACCCACCCAAACCAGAGGAGATCGAAGTATTTTGGAGAGAAGTCTAAGAAGTGCAGCATAGACTGGACGAAGACTCAGAAAATATAAATACTAGGCAGTCTGATAAGTCCCTGAAAAATGAAACACGGAGACGTTTTTTGGCCAAAGTCGATTTTATTTTTTAACATACTCTCCTTTTAGGTCGATACAGCGAGTCCAACGATTTTCTAACTTTTTGATACCGTCCGAAAAGTACTCGATCGGAAGGTCTCCAAAATACGCTATGAGCTCCTGATTTGAGTAAAAACGCTTACCGGTGAGCCATCTCTTCAGGTTAGCGAACAAGTGATAGTCGCTGGGGGCCAGGTCTGGTGAATACGGTGGCTGAGGAACCAATTCGAGGCCGATTTCATGCAATTTTGTTTGTGCAACTAAGCATGAATGAACATGCGCATTGTAGTGATGATAAAGCGGTTTTTTCTTCTTCAAATGCGGTCGTTTTTCGGCGATTCCGATTTTCAATCGGTTTAATAATGATGCATAGTATGCTCCGATTCTGGTTTTACCTTTTTCAAGATAGTCCACGAATATTATGCCATGTGCATTCCAAAATACGGAGGCCATAACCTTTCCGACCCATTGTTGCGTTTTTGGACGCTTCGGAGCACTTTGGCCCGGTGGAACCCACTGTTTTGCCTGTTGCGTTGACTCAGGAGTGTAGTAGTGGATCCAGGTTTCATCCGTGGTTATGAATCGGCGCAAAAACTCGGTCGGCTTACGCGAAAATAATAATTCACACGAATTCGTTTTGGTCCACTGTGAGCAAACGCGGCACCCATCGCGCGCAGAGCTTCTTCATGCCCAAAACTGAATGCACGATATTGCCCACACGTGCCAATGATATGCCTACAGCATTACCTACCTCTCTCAATTTCACTTTAGGATCATTCAACATCATATCATGGATTTTTTCGACATTTTCTGGTGTAGTGACCTCGGTTGGGCGCCCAGATCGTTCAGCATCAACTGTGCTCGTACGGCCACAACGAAACTCTGTAAACCACTTATGAATCGTTCCAATCGACGGTGCAGAGTCCGGGTAATACTTATCCAGCATGGCCTTGGTCTCGGATATCGTTTTCTTGCGAAGATAGTAGTGTTTGATCAAAACTCGAAACTCAGATTTTTCCATATTAAAAAAAACTCGGAGGTTAGTCGCTTCTCAGTGGTGTAACTGGTAAATGCGTAAACATAAATGGCTGAAGTTTTAACAGGCGTCGTTTGAAGGATCAAGCTCGACGAAAATAGTTCACATTAGTGAATACTAATGCCATCTCTTAGAATTTTCAGGTACTTATAAGACTGCCTAGTAGCTGCAAGGAGTTATGTGATGCCCTGATAACACCTGATAAAAAATGCCCACTTATCACTACTGAGGAGGTGAAAAAAGTATTAAGAGGGATGAAGAATTATTCCGCACCGGGACCAGATTGTATCAAAACCTTTTGGTGGAAGAAGTTTTCTGCAACCCATCAGCATTTGGTCAATCACTTGTCTGAACACACTTTTTAAGATATTCACAGCTATCCTAAATGATAGGATTGTTCGGGCAATTGAACCTGTGTGGCAAGAAATGTATGAACAACGAGGCGCAAAGAAAGGCGTAGCGGGATGTCAGGAGAACCTGCTCATCGATAGATGTGTCTGCAAAGATGCAGCAGTGTCTTTCAGGGCGACACCATGATCCCACTTCTCTTTTGCCTTACATTATTGCCACTATCTCTAGCACTTCGCCATTCCGACAGCTACTTGTGCGGCAGACCTGCAGATCGAAAGTACGAGGTCACTCATGTATTTTACATGGACGATCTTAAGATCTATGCTAAAAACAAAGAGCAACTACATCTAGATTTAGGGATTATCGAACGATATACTAAGTAAATTGGAATGGAATTTGGGTTAGACAAATTCGCCAAGGTTTATTTGAAGCGAGGAAAACTTAATGGCATCCCTGAAGATCCTGAGCTCATTGATAGAAGCGCTATAGGACACGTGTGCGCTGGAGAGACTTAAATATACCTGGGCAGAGCATATAACATACAGAGCCGCATTCAGGATGTGACATCTATAAAGGATACTCTTCGAAGCAGATACCAACGTCTCATTCGGCCGATTTGGTCTTCCAGACAGTCGGCGAGAAACAAAGTATCTGCAACGAACATGCTTACGGTCCCGGTAGTACTCTATTCATTTAAAGCAGTTCCATGGACGAAGAACGAGATCAGATACCTTGATATCGGGACAAGAAAGGTTATGCACATGAACAAAAGCATGCATCTTAAGTCTTCCGTTCCGCGACTGTACATCTCACGCCGTCAAGGTGGTCGCGGAATATTGAGTCTTTAATGTCTTCACAACAGGATTATTCTGGGTACAGCACATAGAGTTGCAAATGGAAGAGGCCCTCTTCTTAAAATGGTCAAAAATCACGAAGAAGTGGGCAAAGGAGCGTTTCTGTACAAAGCAGCGGAGGACGCAGCTGAAACACTTGGACTTAACTTCAGTATTAGGAGTGAGCAAAATGCATCAAATCTTATCTATCTCAAGTACTCACTGCTGAAAGCCCGGATTAAGAAAGCACAAGAGAAAAACTTTCGTGAACAGCTCCTCGACAAGAGGATGCACGTTTACTTCCACAGAAATGTGAAGGATCAGTCAATGTCTTGCGAGCTAACGTTTGCTTTCCTTAAATCGCCCGGATTGAAGTCTGGTACGGAGGGTTTCATTTTTGCATGCCAAGACGGTGTCATTTCACCTTGACATACCGTCGCCAAATTTTAAGCCAAGACATTCCTGATGATAGCTGCAGGGCGTGCCATGCACATCCCGAGCGTTTAGCTCACATACTATCTAGTTGTCCAACTCACGCGGGAACGACCTACATTCAAAGGCACAATGCGGTACTATGAGTGCTTTATTACCATCTCTGTCACTCTTACGGCATTAACATTAATAACGCTCCTCCAAATGCTCCTAGGGAAATCGAGTCAAATGTCGAAACTGGGAAGTGCCGCATATACTGGAACTTTATATTCTCGACAATTTTTTCTGTTGCACACTCGAGACCAGACATGGTTCTTCTTGACTTCGAGAAGCGAACCATGTTCGTTATCGAATTTTCGGCACCAGCTGACAAAAATATCATAGCCAAGGAGAATAAAAAGAAAGAGAGGTATCAAGACCTTATAAGGGAGTTGCAACGATTGTACCCGGAATATTTTGTTAAACTAATCGTCCTTATCATCGGCGCTCTTCGAGTTGCCAAGCTTTCACTTGCTAATGGCCTAAAAAGCATCCCTACGTGTCAAGAATATCCTAAAACACTTGCGGGAAAAATGCAGAAGGCGGTAGTCCCACAAACATTAAATTTCTTTAAAAGCTTCCAAATTTTTTTACGATATCTTCAAAAATCTACATTTTTCTTAAAATCTTCTCAAGATTTAGATGATTTTTAAATATTTCCAAACTTTTAAACATCTTTGAAAATAATTCAATTTTCTCAAAATTTTGAAAATTCTACAAAATAAAAAAAAAATGTCC
>NC_046661.1:146597997-146625043 GCF_010883055.1 Belonocnema kinseyi | reverse complement strand
TCGAATTAGAGGTAAATTATTAATAATAATTTAATTTAATTAAAAAATTTCAATGAATTAAAAAATATATAATAATAAAAAGAAAATTACTTTATTTTCCTGCAAGCTTTAAATTTCTTTAAAAGCTTCCAAACATTTTTTTTTATATCTTCAAAAATCTACATTTTGTTTGAAATATGCTCAAGATTTAAACAATTTTTAAATATTTCTAAAACTTCTCAACATTTTTTTAAAAATTGTCTTTCAACACATTTTTAATGGTGTGCGAGAAAAACGAGACCAGAATTATTTTCCAATCTTGATATATAATTTAGAGTAAAAATTTTCCCTTTAATCAATAATGTTTAGATTCAGTTAAATTAATTACATTTTTTTCTTAAAATCTATGGTGGCTTTTAAAAAATAAAATCATGCTTAATAATTTTTATTCTTTCATAAATACAACAAAATTTTCGACATGCATGCATTCGTCACACAATCAACATCCACGAAATAATAATATTCTACTGTCACTGAGACTCAGATCTTTTCTAAATTATACAATTCTCAACATTTCTCAACAAAGAGACAAAATTATTTAGAAATAAAAAAACCATTAATTCCTCGGAAGACAATCGAGATACTATTTTAAAGTAATGAATCATTCGGAATGTCGGTTACATTCATACAGATTACAAATTAATTAATTAATTAATTATTTAATTCCAATTCACTACAGGTACGTTTCGATGTTTTGATATAAAAGCAATTGGCAAACTTGCATCCTAAAAAGACATTATAGTCTCAAGTAAAGAGCAAGAACTTTCCCCATTTTTTCCTTAATTTCTCCATTTTTCACTCATTTTAAATATACATGCCAAATTTTTATTCCAAAATTCACATGGTCCACTATTTTTCTTGTATAAACATCTCTAAGTTAACAACAATTGATACACTCTTATTTACAAATTATAATGATATTCCTTAGTCGGATACAAATTCGATTTTGAGACTTTCTTTCAGTATTTACAATTTTGGTTTTGATTCCCGGGCGCTCGAATTTTCAAAGCGTCCTGAATTTCATATCAATTCTACAAATTAAATGAAATTTAAAAAAAAAAATTTTTATTTTTTTTAAAGCGTACAGATTTTGTATTTACAAAGTACGCGAAGATATTTTTAGAATCGAGTTTTGATTCCTTTTTTTGGCATCACAGCCTCGTTAATATCGTTTTCAACAAGACCTCAATTTGAGAGAAGGGTCGTTGAGATTTGAGATTGCACCGAGATTCGAGGACTAGAAAACATTTTGGATTTAGGAGGATAAAGCCAAACCCAATCGAGCGAAAATCATTTCCTTCCTGAGGCGAGTGATTTCCCAGTAAATATCATGGACTGAAAAATAATAATTTTCATCAAGGATCAAGTACAAACTTCGGTAATAAATTAACAATTCAAATAAAAGAACTCATTTTCAGAGTAAGTGCTGACATGTGCCTAATTAAATTTTACGTGAATTTTATGTTTGTTATTGAATTTTTAAACTAAGAAAATAACCTTTTCGCCAAAGATGGAATAGTTATACTCTAAATTTAAAAAAAATGAATTATAAAAAAAAATTAATTTCCTACCAAATAGTTGATTTTTTTCTAATAAATTATTGCATTTTCAAAACAAAAAAAAACGAATTTTCGATAAAAAAACAGTTGAATTATTATATTAAAAATATTAAATTTCAAGAAAAATAGTTCACTTTATAGCAAAAACAACGAATTTTCCACAAAATACGAGAACTCTCAAACCAAAAGTTGAATTTTCAACTATACTAGATTAATTGTTAACAAAAGATTAATTTTCTCCCAAAAAGACAAATTTTCAATAAAATTCTAGAATTCTCATTCAAAAAGTTGAATTTAAAAAAAAAACAATTTTTTTTCAACTTTTGAGAAAGCAGTTTAATTTTAAAAGCTAGTTGAGCAATTCTTAATAAAATTCAAGAATTTTTAAATAAAAAGTTGAATTTTTAAACAAATAATACTAATTTACTACCAAAATGACGAATTTTTAATTAAATTTAAGAATTTTCAACCAAAAAGTTGAAGTTTTGACTAAAAAGATGAATTTTTTAAGAAAAAGAATAATTTATTAACAAACAAAAAAACAATTTTTAACAAAGTTCAAAAATTCTCGACCAAATAGTTAAATTTTTAAACAATTATTTTCTACCGAAAAAAAAAACAAATTTTTCACAAATTTCAAGAATTATCAACCAAAAAGTTTAATTTTCAACTAAAAAAGATGAACATTTAAACAAAAATATTAATTCACAATGACGAATTTTTAATCAAATTCAAGCTTTTTCAAATAAGAAGTGGAAGTTTTAACTAAACAAATATGGGTTTTTAAACCAAAAAAGGTATATTTTTCACTAAAAATGGGATTTTTTACTTTAAAAAAAATTAATTATAAAAAAAATTATTTTCTAGCAATTTCTTTATTTTTTTCTGCTATATTATTGCATTTTCAAGACAAAAAGACGAATTTTCTATATAAAACAGTTGAATTATTATATTAAAAATATGAAATTTCGAAAAAAAGTTCATTTTATAGCAAAAACAACGAATTTCCCATAAAATACGAGGAACTCTCAACGCAAAAGTTGAATTTTCAACTATACTAGATTAATTTTTAACAAAAAGATTAATTTTCTCCCAAAAAGACGAATTTTTAATAAAATTTAAGAATTCTGAACTGAAAAGTTGAATTTTTAAACAAAAATACTAATTTACTACCAAAATGACGAATTTTTAATTAAATTTAAGAATTTTCAACCAAAAAGTTGAAGTTTTAACTAAAAAAGATGAATTTTATAACAAAAAGAATAATTTATTAACAAAAAAAAAACAATTTTTAACAAAGTTCAAAAATTCTCGACCAAATAGTTAAATTTTTAAACAATTATTTTCTACCGAAAAAAACAAACGAATTTTGAATAATATTCAAGAATTATCAACCAAAAAGTTTAATTTTCAAATAAAAAAGATGAACATTTAAACAAAAATATTAATTCACAATGACGAATTTTTAATCAAATTCAAGATTTCTCAAATAAGAAGTGACAGTTTTAACTGAAAAAAGATGGGTTTTTAAACAAAAACGGTATATTTTTCACTAAAATGGGATTCTTTACTTTAAAAAAAATTAATTATAAAAAAAATAATTTTCTAACAATTTCTTTATTTTTTTATGCTATATTATTGCATTTTCAAGACAAAAGGACGAATTTTCTATATAAAAAAGTTGAATTACTATATTAAAAATATGAAATTTCGAAAAAAAGTTCATTTTATAGCAAAAACAACGAATTTCCCATAAAATACGAGGAACTCTCAACGCAAAAGTTGAATTTTCAACTATACTAGATTAATTTTTAACAAAAAGATTAATTTTCTCCCCAAAAAGACGAATTTTTAATAAAATTTAAGAATTCTGAACTGAAAAGTTGAATTTTGAACTAAAAAAGAAGAATTTTTTAACAAAAATACTAATTTACTACCAAAATTACGAACTTTTAATAAAATTGAAGAATTTTCAATCAAAAAGTTGAAATTTTAACTGAAAAAGATGAATTTTTGAAGAAAAAGAATAATTTGTTAACAAACAAAAAAACGAATTTTTAATAAAAATCAAGAATTCTCCACAAAATAGTTAAATTTTTAAACAATAATTTTCTACCGAAAAAAACAAAGGAATTTTGAATAAGATTCAAGAATTATCCACCAAAAAATTGAATTTTCCACTAAAAAAGATGAACATTTAAACAAAAAAATTAATTTAAAAAGACGAATTTTTAATCAAATTCAAGATTTCTCAAATAAAAAGTTGAAGTTTTAACTAAAAAAGATGGATTTCTAAACAAAAAAAAGGTATATTTTTCACTGAAAATTCATTATAAAAATAATAATTTTTTAAAAAAATTCTTGATTTTTTTCTACTATATTATTACACTTTCAAAACAAAAAAAAAACGAATTTTCGATAGAAAACAGTTTAATTATTATATTAAAAATATGAAATTTCTAGAAAAATAGTTCATTTTATAGCAAAAACAACGAATTTTCCACAAAATACGAGAACTCTCAAACCAAAAGTTGAATTTTCAACTATACTAGATTAATTGTTAACAAAAGATTAATTTTCTCCCAAAATGACCAATTTTTAATAAAATTCTAGAATTCTCATTCAAAAAGTTGAATTTAAAAAAAAAACAATTTTTTTTCAACTTTTGAGAAAGCAGTTTAACTTTAAAAGCTAGTTGAGCAATTCTTAATAAAATTCAAGAATTTTGAAATAAAAAGTTAAATTTTTAAACAAAAATACTAATTTATTACCGAAATGACGAATTTTTAATTAAAATTTTTTAATTTTTTAACGAAAATTTGAACTTTTTAACAAAAAGAATAATTTTTAACAAAAAAAGAACAAACAATAATTTTTCCACCGAAAAAAACAAACGAATTTTTAATAAAATTCAAGATTTCTCAAATAAAAAGTTGAAGTTTTAACTGAAATAATGGATTTTTAAACAAAAAAAAAAGGTATATTTTTCACTAAAAATGGGATTTCTTGCTTTAAAAAAAATTAATTATAAAAAAAATAATTTTCTAACAAATTATTGATTTTTTTCTAATAAATTATTGCATTTTCAAGACTAGATTAATCGGTAACAAAAAAATACGAATTTTTTACAAAAAAAATTGATTTTTTCCTTAAAAAGAACCATTTTCGATTAAAAATGGAATGGGTAAATTTTCAATCACCAAAATAATTTTTGAAACAAAAAAAGGGAATCTTAAACGAAAAAGTTTAATTTCAACCAAAAAGATGAATTTTAAACCAAAATTTGGAATCTTCAGCCAAAAAATGCGTTTTTAAGCCCAGTTGTGAAATTTTTAACCAAAAGATGAATTTCTAAACAAAAAGATTAATTCACAATCAAAAATTCTTGTCCAAAAAGTTGAATTTTTAAGTAAAAAATACATTTTCAAACAAATACATTAATTTTTTACCGAAAAAAAGAACAAATTTTTAACGAAATTCAAGAATTCTCAACCAAAAAGTTGAATTTTCAACTAAAAAGATGAACTTTTAAACAAAATTAAATTTATAAAAGACGAATTTTTAATCAAGTTCAATATTTCCCAACAAAAAAGTTGAATTTTCAACTAGAACAGATGAAATTTTAAACAAAAAAAGTAACTTACAAAGACGCATTTTTAATAAAATTCAAGAATTCTGAACCAAAAAATTGAAGTTTTCACTAAAAAAGATGCATTTTTTAATAAAAAGAATAACTTATAAACAAACAAAATAAACGAATTTTTAACAAAATTCAAGAATTATCAACCAAAAAGTGGAATTGAAAAAATTAATTTACAAAGACGAATTTCTAATCAAAATCAAGATTTCTCAACCAGAAACTTAAAATTTCAACTAAAACGGTGACTTTTAAAACAAAGAGATTAATGTACTACTAAACAAGAAGAAATTTTAATCAAATTTAAGAATGCTTATCGAATAAGTCGAGTTTCTAAAAAAGGACATTTTTTTATTTAAGAAAGCAGTTTAAGTTAAAAACCTAGTTCTTCTATTTTTAACCCAAAACATTTATTTTTAAACAAAAAGATTCATTTACTAACAAAAAAACGAAATTTAACAAAAGTCAAGTATTCTGAACCAAAAAGTTAATTTTAAACTAAAAAAGAAGAATTTTGAAACAAAAAGATTAGTTTTCTCCCAAAAAGACGAATTTCTAATAAAATTCAAGAATTCCCATTCCACAAGTTATTATTATATGTTGAATTTACAAAAAAAAATTTCATTTTTAACAATGCATTTTAACTTCAAAAGCTAGTTGAGCAATTTTTATTAAAATTCAAGAATTTCAAACCAAAAAGTTGAATGTTGAACAAAAAAAGAAGAATTTTTAAACAAAAATAATAATTTATTAACAAACAAAAAACTAATTTTTCATGAAATTAAAGAATTGTCAACCAAATAATTAAATTTTTACATAATTAATTTTCTACCGAAAGAATATAATCTTTAACAACATTCAAGAATTATCTACCAAAAAGTTAAATTTTCAACTGAAAAAGATGAAATTTTAAACAAACAAAAAAATCAATTGACTAAGACGAATTTTTAATAAAATCCAAGAGTATTCAACCAGAAAGTTGAGGTTTCAACTAAAAAAGATGAACTTTTAAACAAAAAAATTAATTTACAAAGACGAATTTTCACAGAAATTCCAGGTTTCTCAAATAAAAAGTTGAAGTTGTAACGAAAAAAAAAATGAATTTTTAAACAAACAAAAGGAACATTTTTCATCAAAAAGGGAAAAATTTAATTAAAAAAGAAACTAATTTTCTACCAAATAGTGCATTTTTTACTAATTTATTGCACTTTCAAGACAAAATAGCGAATTTTCTATAGAGAAAAGTTGAATTATTAAATTAAAAATTTTGATTAAAATTATTAGTTTTATACCAAAAAAGAATTTTTTAAATACATTAATATTCAAAAAGAAAAAAAAGAATTTTAAAGAAAAAGTTGATTTTTTCCTTAAAAAGATCCATTTTCGGCCAAAAATAGAATAGGTAAATTTTCAATTTCCAAAGTAATTTTTCAAACAAAAAAAGGAAACTTCAACAAAACAGTTCGATTTTCAACCAAAGAGATGAATTTTCAACTGAAATTTTGAATCGTCAACAAAAAAGATTAATTTTTAAACAAAAAGATTAATCTTTTACCAAAGAAAAAACGCATTTTTAACAAAATTCAAGAATTTGCAACCAAATAATTAAATTTTTAAATAAATGCATAAATTTTTGAGCGAAAGGATCAATTTTTAAATAAAAACATTAATTTTCTAGCGAAAAAAAACCTGTTTTTTACAAAATTCAAGAATTCTCAATAAAAAAGTCGAATTTTCAACTAAAAAAGACGAATTTTTAAACAAAAAAAGGTGCATTTTTCACCAAAAATAGGATCTTTTAATTTTAAAAATATATAATTTTAAATTGGGGAAAAAATTTAATTTTTTACCAAATAGTTGATTTGTTTTTTACTAAAATATTGGACTTTTAAGACAAATTTCTAATTTTCTGAATAAAACAGTTGAATTAACAAATAAAAATACGAAATTTTGATTTTAAATATTAAATTTATACCAAAAATGAATTTTCAAAGAAACTAGATTATTTAAAAAAAACGGATTTTTAACAAAATTCAAGAATTTGCAACCAAATAATTAAATTTTTAAATAAAAACATAAAGTTTTAAGCAAAAGGATCAATTTTTAAATAAAAACATTAATTTTCTAGCGAAAAAAAAACCTGTTTTTTACAAAATTCAAGAATTCTCAATAAAAAAGTCGAATTTTCAACTAAAAAAGACGAATTTTTAAACAAAAACAGGTGCATTTTTCACCAAAAATAGGATCTTTTAATTTTAAAAATATATAATTTTAAATTGGGGAAAAAATTTAATTTTTTACCAAATAGTTGATTTGTTTTTTACTAAAATATTGGACTTTTAAGACAAATTTATAATTTTCTGAATAAAACAGTTGAATTAACAAATAAAAATACGAAATTTTGATTTTAAATACTAAATTTATACCAAAAATGAATTTTCAAAGAAACTAGATTATTTAAAAAAAAAAACGGATTTTTAACAAAATTCAAGAATTTGCAACCAACTAATTAAATTTTTAAATAAAAACATAAATTTTTAAGCAAAAGGATCAATTTTTAAATAAAAACATTAATTTTTTAGCGAAAAAAACAACTATTTTTTACAAAATTCAAGAATTCTCAATAAAAAAGTTGAATTTTCAAACAAAAAAAGGTGCATTTTTCACCAAAAATAGGATCTTTTAATTTTAAAAATATATAATTTTAAATTGTGAAAAAAAAAATTTCTACCAAATAGTTGATTTTGTTTTTACTAAATTATTGCACTTTCAAGACAAAATTACCAATTTTCTGAAAAAAACAGTTGAATTAACAAATAAAAATACGAAATTTTGATTTTAAATATTAAATTTATACCAAAAATAAATTTTCAAAGAAACTAGATTATTTTAAAAGAAAACGAATTGTTAACAAAAATTTGATTTTTTCCGTAAAAAGAACTATTTTCAACCAAAAATAGAATAGGTAAATTTTCAATTTCCAAAGTAATTTTTCAAACAAAAAAAAAGAATTCTTTAACAAAACGGTTCAACTTTCAATAAAAAAGTTGAAGTTTAAACTAAAAAAATATGAATTCTTAAACGGAAATTCAATTTTCTACCAAAAAGGACGTTTTTCAACAAATTATTTTTCCGAAAAAAAAGGATTTATTTATAAAAAAAATTTAATTTAGGTTTGAACAAAGTAGTTTTATTTTCAAACAAAGAAAATTTTTAATTTTCAATACAAAAATAATGGAATTAAACCAAACAGATAGAATTTTTAACAAAATAGTTCAACATATTAATATATTAAAAATAATACATAATAAATAACATAATAAAATATATATGATTATATAAAAATATATATAATATAAATATAAATAATAATATATAAAAAATCAATAAATAATATAAAATTAAAATAATAAAAAACAGTAAATAATACTTTAGCAAATAAGAAATTATTGTTATTTCATTTAATATTGCAATTTAAAAAGAAATTAGGCACGCTCTCAAAAAAAAATTACTTAAAAAATAGTTTTAAAATTACCTGAACTTTTGACGAGACCGCGTTCAATATATCGTAGGTAGTTTAAAAAATCGCATACTGCTATTATCTGAAAAATAATAATAATAATGTTTTTAAATAATTTTTAAATCTTTTTATTGATATTCTCAATAAAATTTTATTTTGGAAAATATTTATCAAATCAATACTGACCCTATTGCGGCAAATTTGGGAAATACAGTGCGACTGATTTTCCTGATCCCCTAATCTCATGCGGTAGTGGCACTGTCTAGGCGCTTCGAGCAAAGCACATTTTCTACCAAAAAAAATGTTTAAATTCACTTCAAACACAACTTACCAAATTTTGAGTTTAATCGAAAATAAAGGAAAAAATTCTTCTAAATAAAACCAATTTAAGCAATATATTACATTCAATTTGAAACGCTTGATATTATTAACAATTCAAGTAAAAATATTGTATTTTCAACAAAATAGATTAAAATTTTAAAGGAATGATCGAACTGAAAAAAAAAACAGATAAACTTCCAAACAAGAAGATTAATTCTCTACAAATAAAGATAAATTTTCACCCAAATAGTTGAATTTTAAACTATGAAATAATACATTTTTCATCAAAAATACAATCGTTCAATTTCAGTTTATAAAAATTAATTGTTAACAAAAAATAGACAAATTTCAACTACTAAAAAGATTGAATTTTCCATAAAATATTCTAATTTTCAAAAAAAGGGATGAATCAATTAGTTGCATTTTCAAGAAAAATCAAACTTAATTTTATATAAAAAAAACCGTGGAATTCGTTCCAGAAAGAATAAAAAATCAATCCAATTTTTAAATTTCCAAGCAAAAAGTCGAATTCCATCCAAATAGTTAAATTCTTAACCCAAAAATATAAGAGTTGATACTTTAACAGCAGAAAAATTAAAACAAATTACTTTTTAAGCCCATCAGAAAAATAATCTAAAAAAGACTTCAATTTTCCATAAAAACGTTCATTTTTAACAACAAATGGAATAATTAAATTTTCTTATAACAAAATTAATTTGAAACCGAAAAATTAATTTTTTAGTTTAAAAAAATGCATTTTTAAGAGCTGCACCACAAAATATTTTATTTGTGAATAAAAAATAGATGAATTTTAACAAAAAAGACGATATTTGAACAAAATAGTTGAATCCTCAATAGAAATAAACATTTTCAACCAAATATTTGTATTTTTGACAAAAAAAATTAATTTTGAACGAAATGTGTAATATTTCATACTTTAACCAAAAAATATTTGAATTTAAAATGAAAAAACAGTTGATTTCTCTCAAAAAAGACGAATGTACAACAATTAAAAGTAAAAGAAATTAAAATTGTTTCTTAATAAATGAATTTAAAATAAAGAGAAGTAATTAAATCTTTAATCAAAACAAAATAATTTTCAACCAAGCCGTTACGTTTTTATTAAAAAGTGATTTTTTATAAAACAGATGAATTTTTAACACAAAAATATGAATTTATAAAATAAACTTTATTTTTAACTAAAAGTGGAATAGTTGAATTTTCAGTCCAAAAAAAATAGTTTCCAGCAAAAAAGAATATTCAAAACATATTTTTCAGATTAGAAAGAAAAAAAATGTTTAGGGCGAATTTTTTACAAAACAATTGAATTTTTAACCGAAAAATATAAACTTTCAACTAAAAATATCAATTTTTATAAAAAAAATGGAATAGTTAAAATATTAATTTAAAAAAAAAACGTCAACAATATAATTTCATTTTCCACTATGTGTAACTAAAAGTATGAATTTTTAATTAAAAGACTCGATTTTTACCAAAGTAGCTAAATTTTTGAACAATGGATTTAGTTTTTAAACCAAAATTTTAATTCTCCACGAAAAATGTAACATTTGATACTTCAACCAAAAAATAGTTGAATTTAAAATGAAAAAACAGTTGAGTTCTTTAAAAAAAGACAAATTTTCTACAAAAAGCTGAATTTTTAACCCGAAAATATGAACTTTCAACAAAAAATATCAATTTTTAACCAAAAATGAAATAATTAAAATACAGTTGAAAAATTAATTTAAAAAAAAATTCAAGAATATAATTTGATTTTCAATAATTTTCAACTAAAATGATGAATTTTCAATTTAAAAAACAATTAATTTTTAATCAAAACAATTATTTTTTACCAAAGTAGTTAAATTTTTTAACAATGGATTTAGTTTTTAAACCAAAATTTTAATTCTCTACGAAAAATGTAACATTTGATACTTCAACCAAAAAATACAGTTGACAAAAATTAATTTAAAAAAAACTTTTCAACAATATAATTTTATTTTCAACAATTTTCAACTAAAATGATGAATTTTTAATAAAAACAATTAAGTTTTTATCAAACCAATGAATTTTTAATCGAACCAATACATTTTTAATCAAAACAATTAACTTTCAAAAACAAAACAATGCACTTTTACGAAATATCTTATGAAAAAAGACGAATTTTCCCTAAATAAATGAATTTTCAACCCGAAAATATCAACTTCCAACTAAAAATATTAATTTTGAACCGAAAATGGAATAGTTAAAAGACAATTAAAGAATTCATTAATTTAAAAAAAAAAACTGTTCAACAATATAGTTCTATTTCCAACAATTTTTAAGTCAAATGGTAAAATTTGGAAACAAAAATGCTGAATTGTTATTCAAAATAATGAATTTTTCACTGAAATAATTAATTTTTACAAAAATAAACTTTTAACTTTTTAAAATATTAAACTTTTAACCAATTATTTAAATTTTTTAACAAAAAACTTGAATTCTCAACTAAAAATGTAATATTTTATGCTTTAATCAAAAAATATTTAAATTTGAATTTTAAAAAACAGTTGAATTTCATTTTAAAAAAGACGAATTTTCAACAAAACAATTGATTTTTTAACCTGAAAATATTAACTTTCAACTAAAAATATAAATTTTCAACAAAAATGAAATTGTCAAAATACAGTTGAAAAATTAATTTCAAACAAAAACAAAACTTTTTAAGTATATAATTTTATTTTCAACAATTTTCAACTAAAATGATTAATTTTTAATACAAACAATAAATTTTTAGTTAAACCAATGAATTTTTAAACACACCAATGAATTTTCAAAAACAAAACAATGCATTTTTATGAAAGTAGTTAAACTTTTAACCATTTAATTTAGTTTTTAAATAAAAAATTTAAATTCTTAATAAAATTTTAATTTTCAACTATTTTTAACTAAAAAATTATTTTTTCATGAAAATAATGAATTTTTAACCAAAACAATGCATTTTTACAAAATCAGTTCCACTTTAACCAATTCATTGATTTTTTTAAATATGAATTTCCAACGAAGTATGTAATATCTGATACTCCCCGAAAAAAAGATTTGAATTAAAAATGAAAAAACACTTTATTTCTATAAAAAAAGGCGAATTTTCGAAAAAAGAAATAAAAAAAAGTTGTAAAAATTAAAGAAATTAAAAGTAACGAAAATTAGTTAAATCTTCAAAGAAAATAAAATAAATAAAAATGTTTAAAATTTTAACTATTTTAAATATAAATGCTAAATAGTTAAGCAAAACAATTATTTTAAAGCAAAAAAATACATTTTCAAACAAAATAATGAATTTTAATAACAAATTTGAATTCTCAACGAAAAATATAATATTTTATACTTCAATCAAAAATATTTGAATTAAAAATAAAAGAACCGTCGAATTTTATTGAAAATACCAATTTTCAACAAAACAATTATCTTTTCAATCTGAAAATATAAACTTGAAACTAAAAATATCAATTTTCAACTGAAGATGGAATAGTTAAAATAAAGTTGAAAAATTAATTTTGAAAACAAAAACTTTTTAAGAATACAGTTTAATTTTCAAGTATTTTTAATTAAATGATGAATTTTTCATGAAAATAATGATTTTTCATAAAATCACTACAACTTTAACCAATTAATTGATTTTTAAAAATATATATTAAAAAATAACAAATATTTTAATTAAAAATGAAAAAACAGTTGATTTCTATAAAAAAGACGAATTTTCAACAAGAACAAAATTGTGAAAATTAAATAAATTAAAAGTAAAGAAATTTAGTTAAATCTTTAACTAAAACAGAATATTTTCCAAGCAAAAAGTTGAATTTCCCATGAAAAGAAATTTTTTATAAAGGAGTTAAATTTTTAAACTAAAAATATGAGTTTACAGCGAGAAAGTCAATTTTCAACCAAAAATGGAATAATTAAATTTTCAGTTTATAAAATTAATTTTTAGTTAAAAAGAATTTCCAACTCGGATTTTTCAGTTAAAATTTTTTTTAACGAATTTTCTACAAAACAGTTTAATTTTTAACTCGAAAATATGAATTTTTAACTAAAAATATCAATTTTCAACAAAAAATGGAATAGTTAAAATTCAGTAGAAAAATAATTTTAAAAAAAATCAACCATATAGTTTCATTTTAAATTACTTCTTACTAAAATTATGAATTTTTAATCAAAATAATTAATTTTCGAACAAAACAATGAATTTTTACCAAAGTAGTTCAAATTTTAACCACTAGATTAATTTTTTAAAAAACAAAAATTAATTCGCAATGAAAAATGTAATGTTTGGTACTTTCACCAAAAATATTTGAATTTAAAATGAAAAAAAAACAGTTGAATTCTATAAAAAAAATGCGAATTTTCAAAAAAAAAAAAGAAATAAAGAATTGTAAAAAGTAAAGAAATGTGGTTAAATCTTCAACTGAAACAAAATAATTTTTAAGCAAATGCTTAATTTTCATTTTTAGTAAACAAGAATTTTCAACATTTTAAAAACATTTTAAAAAATAACAAAAAATTTATATTCTTAAAGAAAAATTAATTTTTGATACTTTAACCAAAAAATATTTGAATTTGAAATAAATAAAACAGTTGAATTTTATAAAACAAAGACGACTTTTCACCAAATTAAATAAATTTTTAACCAAAACATTTTTCATAAAAATGTTGAAAAAAAATCAAATACACCTTAGGGTAAAAGGATTTTTTCAAAATATAACATTCTTTGAGAAAAATAATGAAAACAAATTTTTTATTTTAAATACAATTTATTAACGATTTTAATGTAGCAATATTGTTTGTCAACAATTTATGATTGATATTTTCTGAAATTATTATCATGAATTGAAGAAAAATAACATTTTTAATTTCAAAATTAAAAAAAGAATGAATTAAAGAATCACGCAATAAACTTAAAAAATTATCAAAACTATATTATTTTAAGTAATTTTAAGCTAGACACATTAAAAATTGAAAAATATATTTTTTTTTTTAACTTGACAGTTATTAAATTAGCAGTTAAATTATTTTTATTTCAAATAATCTAGGCATCCTTTAAAAGCTTTAAAATTTTATTTCAAAATCTTTAGAAATCTAGAAGTGGTTTAAAAATTTTCCAAATTCAAAATAATTTTTGAATTTTTTTTTTTCAACTTTTAAATATATTTCAAAATGAGCTGAATTTTTTCTATAACATTTAGAAAATCCTGCAAATTAAAAAAATTTGAATTTGAATTCATGAATAATAATAGAACACTTATTATTTGTAAAGATTCTTAGGAAAATTGAAAATAACTTTTCACTTTGAAAAATTATTGTATAAGAAAGTTTAAGAAGATTCTAAGAGACTAAAAAAATTATTTAAGAAGAACATGAAAGATTTTTAGAATTTTTTTTTGCAGGATTTTCAAAAATTGTAGGAAAATTTCTATTAATTTTAAAATATTTAAACTTATTTCAATTTTGTAATTTCAATTTTTGTAATTTCAATTTTGAATCTTTTCAAAACTTCTATGTATTTCTTAAAATTACTCAAATTTTTTCTACGAATAGTAAGTGTTCAATTGTTATGTATGCGTCAAAATTTAACAATTTCACTTATAAATTAAAGACTTTTTAAATCGAACAATTAAAATTGTAACGCAGAAAGATTAAAAGTTCTTCGAAAATCTAAAAATTCAAACCTGTCTATGCAAAACAATTCACTTTCAAATTGTTTTCTTTTAAATATTTGGTTTTAATTTACTTGCCTTAAATAAAAATTTAAATATTCCTAAATATTCAATAATTATATCTATTTTTTTTTAATTAAAAATTTAAAATTGAATGGGTTAAAAATTGAATATTTTAGACTGAAACAATATTTTAAATTTAATCAAATCCTTTAATTAAGAATATATTATTATGAAGTTATTTTTAATTTTAAAATAGCAAAACGCACGTTTACATTTTTTAATTGCTAAGAAAAATAATATAATAATAAATTTATTTATTAAATTAAATATAAAAAATAAAAATAATTTATTTATATTTACTGTTGATAAAATTAAACTGTTTTTTATAAACAATTTTCAACATCAAATGCTTTTAATTTTTAATTGTTTAAATCCTCAAAACCCTGTTTTTTATTTTAAAAATCTTCTAATTTTTCAAGCCTTTAAAACTGCATTTTAAAATTCTTTAAATTAAAATATATGCTTCAAAAATAAAAATCTAAAATGGAACATTTTTGAAGTGAAAGATTTTCGAATTAAGCATTCTAAACTAAATGATATAATAATTTATAAAAATTACAATTTAACAAAGTATTAAAAAAAACGGTTGAAATAAAAGTTGGACAACATTTTTATTCTAAGAATTTTGTCAAATTCCCGGTCAAAAAATGATTTCACTGTTTGTTCACTCATTTGAAAAATTTCCATTTTTCTTATTTTTCAATTTAAAAAAAAAGAATTAAAAAAATTCTTACTTTGGAAAAGCGAGCTTAGTTTTGTCACTAACAGCTTCGATGAAAATGATTCCATCAAGAACTGCTTGTCTAACTTTCGCACCCAGTTCGAGATTCGGAAAGTCCAAACATAGATCGATATCCTCCCGGAAAATTCTTTCAATAAAAGGATCACTTTTATCGACACAAGGATTCGTTTTCCATTGCAGGAACTCTGCGTGGACTCTGAAATTTCAATAAATTGCCATTATTCAATATTTGCTCTCTATTATCAAAAGAAAATTTAATATAAATAAAATCATGAGGAAAAATAATTTTTTAAACAAAATCAAAATTTACTATATTTATTTATTAAATGTTTTTTTAAGACTTGAATTACATTTTCGTCATTTTATATAATAATTTTCTCAAAATTGAAAAAGAATTAAGAAAATTTTGAGGTAACATTATTTTTTTTTTTTTTTTGCAGGATTTTACCAAAGTTGGGAAAATATTCCAGTAAATTTAAAAAATATAAAATGCTTTTAGAAGCCTTTTAAACTAACTCGAAATTTTCCCCAAATCTTGTAATCTTCTAAAAATAAAAAAATTGCCTGAAAGTATTTCAGATTCTTTTTCGAAATTTTCTGAAAGCTTGAGAGGCTTTCAAAAAATCGTAAATTTTCTCTTAAAAATTAATGTTTCAAAACAAAAGATTATTGAAAATTTTACTTGGAATCTTTAAAAAAATGATTTAATTCTCTTAGAAACATCCAAAACAAAATTTAAGTTTTTTGTCGAAATCTCATATTCAAAAATATACATTTTGTTCAAAAATGTTTGAATAATTCTCAAGTTTTAAATAATTTAGGAATCTTTTCGAAACTTCTGAGACATATAAATATCATTTTAAATTATTAAAATATTTACCAAAACTTTTTAAAATTCTACAAAATTAAAAAAATCTTCTAGATTATTTTTTCATATTTACAAGTATTTAAAACATACAAATAAAAAAAAATAGTATTCTTTCGAAACTCTTCAAAATTATTTTTAAAAATTCTATTTTTTCGAAATATTAAAAAAGTTACATTTTGCGAAAATTCTTTTAATTTTAGAGGATTTTTAAAAGATTTAAGGAAAAATTTTAATAAGTTGAAAATATATTCAGAAGGTTTAAAGAAATTTCAAAAATAATGTAAAATTTTAAAATAACGAAAACAAAATATAAATTTTTTTAAGATTTTCAGATTTTTCTAAAAATAATTTTAAGATAATATTTTTTACAAGATTTTAAAAGATTAAAAAAATATCAAAATAAAATCTTGAAGATTCTATTTTGATATTTTTTTAATTTGACAGAATTTAGGAAAAACTGTATGGTTCATTCGAATAATTTTAAAAGATATGTAGGTTTAGAAGTTTTGATAGATTTAAAGATAATTAATACATTTTTTTAATTAAAAAACTAAAATTATATAAAATTTTTTTAATCTATCGAAAAAAAATTCTGAAGCTTTTTAAGATTGTTGAGAACTTTAAAGAAAAGAAAAAAAAACGTTTCTTAAGATTCCTGGCAAAGTTTAAAATTATGTTTTATTTTGACAAATTAGTTTTTAAACAAAATTTCAAAAAATTTCTCAAAATGCCGAAAAAATCTGGAAGACTGAGACAATTTGGAAAATTTTTTTGATATTCAAATTTATTTTTATACCAATTTATCCTGTTTTTTGTTTAAAAAATATCTTGTTGAAATTTCGTCTTTTTTGGTTCAGTTAAACCAATCTGGATTTGAAACGAAAATCCTTTTTGGTTGAAAGTTGAAGTACTTTGCTAAAAATCCATTTTTTTGGGAAAATTAAAAATTTTGTGTTAACAATTAACTAATTTAACTAAAAATGAAACTACTCGAATTTTGGTTGAAAATTTATTCTTTCAAGTTAAAAATTTATCTTTTTAATTAAAAAATCCACTGTTTGGTTAATAATTAATCTATTTTTTTGAAAATCCAACATTTTTCCTGAAATTTTAGTAAAATTTAAAGCTATTCAAATTATATTTTATATAATATCCACATTGATTTTATTAAGAAGAATTTATAATTTAAAGTAAAAATATTTTTAGTTACAATATTAATTATCACTTTTTTATTGAGAATCCATATTTTTCAGTTAAGATTTAACTACTTGGTTAAAAATTTTAACTAAATTTATGAAAATTCATTTTTTTGTAGATTCATGTCTTTCGTTAAAAATTCAACTTTTTACTTACAAATTTAAGTATTTTATTTAAAAAAATTCTTTTCAGGTAGAAAATCAATCTATAAAAAATTATAAAAATAATCTTACAGATTATTTTTTCATATTTTTAGATATTCAAAACTTTAAATTACATAATCATTTAAAACAAAATAATTCTAAATTCTCGCAGAAATTAAAAAAAATGGTATTCTCTTGAAACCCTTCAAAGCTATTAAAAACTTCTAATTTTTTTTCGAAATATTAAAAAAATTTCATTTTGGTGAAATGGTTTTCATTTTACAGGATTTTAAAGGATTTAAGGAAAAATTCGAATCATTTTAAAATATATGCAGAAGGTTTGAAGAAATTTCAAAAATAATGTAAAATTTTTAAATAATGAAAACAAATTATAAATTTTTAAAGATTTTTAAATCAAATATTATGTTTTTTCACGGATTTTACCAGATTTTTAAATAATAACAAAAATTTCGTTAAATTACTAGGAAAATTTAGAATGATTTTTATCCCAAAAATATAATTTCAAGACAATATTTTATAATATTTAAAAAAATTAAACAAAATATCAAAAAAGAGTCGAGACGATTTTAAAGCCATATTTTTAATTTTGCAGTATTAAAAAAAATTAAGGATACATGAGAATAATTTAAAAAGATATTTAGAAGGTTCACAATTTAAACAAAATATATATATATATATATAAATGAAATTTTTTCAACATTTCAGAGAAAATTTTCCAAGCTTTTCAAGAATTTAGAAAGGTTTAAAGAAAATAGAAAACCTTTTCTAAAGAATTCTGGGAAAATTTACAATAATTTTTGATTTTGACAAATTAATTTTTAAAGAAAATTTCGAAAGATTTTTTCACAATGCCAAAAATAAATCTGAAAGACTAAAACACAATTTTTTATAATTTTTAAAGACTTTTCAATATAATTGCATTCTAAACTCGCCTTTATTAGTAAGTTTTATCTTTTTCGGTTAAAAATGTTGTGAGATTAATTTTACGAGAACCTTTTAAAATATTTTATAATATTTCAAAAGATATTCAGAATGTTTAACAATTTTGAAAATATTCAGCAATACTTAAAAATTTGAAGAAAGAAACTAGAAAATTTAAAACAAAATGTAAATTTTGTAGATTACGAAAAAAATTTAGAAATTCTTTAAGAATTTTGAAAGTTGCAAACAAAAAATATATCTTTTTAAATTAATGGGAACATTTTTGTATGATTTTCTATTTTGAAAAATTAATTTTTAAACAACATTTCAAAAATGTTTTAGAATTCTACAGATTACTAAAAAGTTTTAAAAAATCTGAAAGATTTGTAGCCAATGTTTTTACATTTTTAAGATTTTTTTAGAATTTTGAGGAATAAATCGTGCCAGTTTCAAAGAATTTTGGTTAAAAATTGAACTAGCTGAAAATAACACTTTTATGGTGAGAATTAAATTACTTTGCTAAAAAAACGACTTTTTTTGGATAGGCTCAACTATTTTTTATTTTAAACTAGAATCTTTATTGGTAGAAATATCAATTGTAGGTTAAATTTGAACTATTTGATTGAAAATTTAGTTTTTTATTTGATAACAATTATTTAAAATATCTGAAATTTTGAAAAATCTTTTTTGTGAAATTTTGGTTTTAAAATTTAATAACTTGATAGAAAATTTGAATATTTAATTTAAAATTCAACGATTTGTTTGAAAATTATATTTTTATTGAAAATCAACTATTTCTGATTTAAAATAAAAATATTTTTTGTTTGAATATTAAACATTTACATTTTTCTTACGGGATTCTTTTTTTTTTAATTGAAAAACGAACTATTTGATTTCAAATTATTTTACTTTGTTGAGAATAATTCTTTTTTTCGGTTAATTCGAAAATTTATTATTTAAAATTCAAGTTTTTTTTTTATTGAAAATTTCACTATTTTGTTGAAATGTCATATTTTCGGTTTGAAAATTTAATTATTTTGTTTGAAATACGAATTGCTATATTTTTCGCTGAAAATTCGTCTTTTTATGATAAAAAAATCACATATTTGATTAAAAATTCGTCAATTTTCAGCAATTCGTCACCAAAAAAGATTTACTTTTTTGGTTTAATTCAACTGTTTTTTATTTAAACTTAAATTTGTGTTTTTTTCAAATTCCAATTATTCAATTTTTCGTTTATGATTCATCTTTTTTTTTTTGTAATTCAATTATTTGGTTAAAAATTCTTCTGCGGTACAGTTTAAAAATTAAAATGTAAGAAATTTATATTACTAAACAATTTTTCTCGGTTAAAAATTAATCTGTTTTGGTTAAAAATTTAACTATTTTGTGGACAATTTTTGTTTTCTCGCTGAGTTCAACTATTTTTCATTAAAAATGTTTGAAAATGTTGTTTGAAAATTAAACTATTTACTTTAAAAATCTTCTAATTTGTTGAAAATAAGTAATTTTCGGTTGAATTCAAATGTATTTTTATTTAAACTTAAAATCTCTTTTGTTTGAAATGTCCCCCATTACATTTTTCGTTGAGAATTCACCTTTTTTGGCTGATAATTTAACTATTTTGTTGAAAATTCCTTTTTTGTCGTTTAAATCAACTATTTGGTTAAAAATTCTCCCATTTTTTGGAAAATAAGCATTGTTTTTGGTTGAAAATTTAACAATTTTACATAAAATTTGTCTTTTTGGCTTCAAACTTTAATAATTTGGTTCAACTTTTTTTTAATTTTCTGTATAATGAATTTTTCTTTGTTTCATAGAAAAATTATATTTTAGTTTCAATTTTCAAAAATTTGGTTGAAATATTTTTCCTTTCTTGACTGCAAAATTTTGTTGGTAGAGAAATCAACTATTTTTTCGAAAATTTATATTTTTTGGGTGAACTAAACTGGTTTTTATTCAAAATTGAAATATTTTTTAACTGAAATTTCATATTTTTAATCAGAAATTCAACTGATTTTCAGAAAATAAGTTTTTTTACCTCGAAAATTCAACATTTGGGTGGAAAAGTTATCAGTTTTATAGAAATTTTAACGGTTTTATAGAAAAATTCTATTTTTGCTTGAATTTTCAACAATTTGGTTGAAACTTTTTTCCTTTCTTGACTAAAAATTTTTTTTGTCGAAAAATCAACTATTTTTTCAAAAATTTATATTTTTTGGATGAACTAAACTGTTTTTGATTGAAAATTAAAATATTTGGGTAGAAAATGTATCAATTTTATGAAAAAGTATCTTTTTCTGACTTGAATTTTGAAAAATTTTGTTGACATTTTTTTCTTTCTTGACAAAAAAAAATCTTGACTTAAAAATCAAGTAGTTTTATTAAAAATTCGTCTTCAGTGGATGAACTAAACTGTTTTTAATGGAAAATAATAATATTTTTTGGCTGAAAGTTCACATTTTTAAATCAGAAATTCAACTGATTTTTAGAAAACTTTTCTTTTTAACTCTAATCTTCAATATTTCGGTAGAAAATTTATCAGTTTTATAGAAAAATCTCTTTTTGATATAAAATAAAAATATTTTTTGACTGAAATTTTATATTTTCAGATCAGAAATTTCACCGGCTTTTTGGAAAACTCGTAATTTTTGTCTCGAAAATTCGATATTTGTGTAGAAAATTTGTCATTTTTATAGAAAAATCTCTTTTTTTCTGGTTTGAATTTTGAGCAATTTGGTTCGAATTTCTTTTTCCTTTCTTGACAAAAAAAATGTTTTGATTGAGAAATCAACTAGATTATTAAAAATTCGTCTTCAATAGATGAACTAATTTTTTTTATTTCAAAATAAAATATTTTTTGGCTGAAAGTTCATATTTTTAAATTAGAAATTCAACTGATTTCAGAAAACTGGTCTCTTTGTTCCAAAAATTAAATTTTTTTGTACAAAATTTATCGGTTTTATAAAAAAATCTTCTTTCTCGCTTGATTTTTTTTTTCATTTCTTGAGAAAAAAAATTTGGTTGAGAAATCAACTAGTTTATTAAAAATTAATCTTTATTGCATGAACCAAACTGTTTTTGTTTGAAAATTAAAATATTTTTTGGCTGAAAGTTCATATTTTGAAATTAGAAACGCAACTGATTTTTAGAAAACTGTTCTTTATTTTAAAAATTCAATATTTGGGTTGAAAATTTCTGTAAATTTAAATTTTTAAATTTAAAAATAAACTAGTTTATTTAAAAATTCATCTTTATTGGATGAAACAAACTCTTTTTTTTCAAAATAAAAATATTTTTTCTCTAAAAATTGAACCGTGTTCAAGAATAATTTTTTTCTTTAAAAATTCACCACTTTGGTTGAAAATTTCTCGCTTTTATAGAAAAATCTCTTTTTTTCTGGCTTGAATTTTGAATAATTTTGTTGGATTTTTTTTCCTTTATTAAGAAAAAAATTTTTGATTGAGGAACGAACTAGTTTATTAAAAATTCGTCTTCAATGGATGAACTATTTTTTTTTTATTTCAAAATAAAATATTTTTTGACTGAAAGTTCATATTATTAAATCAGAAATTCGACTGATTTTCAGAAAACTCGTCTTTTTATCTCGAAAATTCAATATTTATGTCGAAAATTTATCAGTTTTATAGAAAAATCTCTTTTTTTCTGGCTTGAATTTTGAACAATTTTGTTGGATTTTTTTTCCTTTATTAAGAAAAAAAATTTGATTGAGGAATCAATTAGTTTATTAAAAATTCGTCTTCAAGGGATGAACTATTTTTTTTTTATTTCAAAATAAAATATTTTTTAACTGAAATTTCATATTTTTAATCAGAAATTCAACTGATTTTCAGAAAATAAGTTTTTTTATCTCGAAAATTCAACATTTGGGTGGAAAAGTTATCAGTTTTATAGAAATTTTAACGGTTTTATAGAAAAATTCTATTTTTGCTTGAATTTTCAACAATGTGGTTGAAACTTTTTTCCTTTCTTGACTAAAAATTTTTTTTTGCCCAAAAATCAACTATTTTTTCAAAAATTTATATTTTTTGGATGAACTAAACTGTTTTTGATTGAAAATTAAAATATTTGGGTAGAAAATGTATCAATTTTTTAAAAAAAGTATCTTTTTCTGACTTGAATTTTGAAAAAATTTTGTTGACATTTTTTTCTTTCTTGACAAAAAAAAATCTTGACTTAAAAATCGAGTAGTTTTATTAAAAATTCGTCTTCAGTGGATGAACTAAACTGTTTTTGATGGAAAATAATATTTTTTGTCTGAAAGTTCACATTTTTAAATCAGAAATTCGACTGATTTTCAGAAAACTCGTCTTTTTATCTCGAAAATTCAATATTTATGTCGAAAATTTATCAGTTTTATAGAAAAATCTCTTTTTTTCTGGCTTGAATTTTGAACAATTTTGTTGGATTTTTTTTTTCTTTATTAAGAAAAAAAATTTTGATTGAGGAATCAACTAGTTTATTAAAAATTCGTCTTCAATGGATGAAGTAATTTTTTTTTTATTTCAAAATAAAATATTTTTTGACTGAAAGTTCATATTATTAAATCAGAAATTCGACTGATTTTCAGAAAACTCGTCTTTTTATCTGGAAAATTTAATATTTGGGTTAAAAATTGATCAGTTTTATAAAAAAATCTCTTTTTTCTGTCTTGAATTTTGAACAATTTTGTTGAATTTATTTTTCTTTCTAGACAAACAAAATTGTTTGATTTAAAAATAAACTAGTTTATTAAAAAAATTATCTTTATTGGATGAAACAAACTCTTTTCTTTCAAAATAAAAATATTTTTTGGCTAAAAATTGAACCGTGTTCAAGAATAATTTTTTTTCTTTAAAAATTCACCACTTTGGTTGAAAATTTCTCGTTTTTATTAAAAATTCTTTCTTTTTTTTCAAATTAATTAATAAATCTAAAACTTTAAATATTCTATTGAAATTAGAAAATAAATATTTGACTTATATTAATTAAAATAAAATTCTCACCTCGGATCGACTTCCAGGCCAGAATCCTTGCTCTCCTTTTCTCTCTCCTTCTCCCTTTCTCTCTCCCTTTCCCAATCTTTTTCCCGTTCCCTCTCCCACTGACCGTCACAAGAATTTTTCTCACAAGGAAGTGAAATTCGCTGCTCTTTCTGCGGAGAGTCAGGGGGTGAATTTTCCCTCCCGTATTTTAAATTGAAGTGCGAGGGCGACCTTCTGTGTTTTTTTGTGAAAAGGCCAGGTTGGCAGTCTTCGTTGCTGCCAGAATTTCGACTCCTGGTGTCGATTTGTGGATGCAGGTGGGGATTTGGACGCGCTGGAGTTGAGGTCAAAACCAGGGTCTTCAGAGCTTGAACCTCAGCCGCGAGAACTTCGGCTTTCATTCGACTTTCCTCCAGGAGACGCTCTGCTGTCGCTTTTTGGACATTTGCTTCTCGTACCATATTGTGGGCTTCCTGGGAAATAAAAAAAAATTAAATTAAAGAGTTCATTTTCTTTATTTTCAGAATCTGAAATCTTCTAAATTTTGGAATATACCCCCTTTTTCTCGCCCCTACTCTTACTCTTATAAAAATAAAAAATTTTTTTTAACTCAAATGGATAGAATTTCCGAAAAAAAAAACTAAATATCCAACGAAAACATTTTCACAATGATACAGTTTGAAAATTAAAATTTAAGAAATTCACATTAGATTAAAATCCAATTCAAAATCCTATTTTACAAAATCCCTTTTAAAGAAACTTGTTCTGAAAAAAATGTTTGCACAAAAAAAAGAAGAAAGAAAAATCTGATTTTCTTATTTTTCTTTCCTCTTTTTTATTTTTGTCTAAAGATTTTTTGTAAGAACAATTTTTTTTAAAGAGATTTTTTGAAGAGGATTTTGAATTCGATTTTAACCTGATGTAAATTTCTTAAATTTTAATTTCTTAACTGTATCGCTAACAGGTTTTACATTAAATTCCTAACGTTTCAAGTAATAATATTTCATTTTTATTAAAGCAGTAGAATTTTTAACAAAAAATTGAATAATTGGTATTTCAAACAAAAAATATTTTAATTTTTAATTCAAAACAGTTGAATTGAACAAAAAAAGGTCGATTAAAAAAAGGTGAATTATCAACCACAACAGATTAATTTTCAACCAAGAAACATGTTTTATTAAGAAAAAAAAATTAATAATAGTATAACCAAAGTTTCAACCAAATAATTTAATTTTTACCCAAATTGTTGAAATTTCATTCTAAAAGAACGATATAAAAAAACAGTTAAATTTTTATCCGGAAAATATGAATTTTCAAAAAAATAGTTAAACTTTAAACCAAAAAAATTAATTCTCGACATAAAATGTAATTTTAGATATTTCATTTCAAGTTAATCGAAAGTTTGATATTTCAAACAAAAAAGATTTGAATTTTATATAAAAAAAGATTTAAATTCAACCAAAAAATACTTATTTTCAACTAAATGGAATAATTTTCAAAAAAATAGTTCAGTTTTTGACAAAAAAGAGACATTTTTAACGCAAAATATAATAATTGGTATTTCAAAAAAAAAATTTTAATTAATTAAAAATAGTTGAACTCAACGAAAAAACCAAAATAGACTATTCTTCATCAATGAAAAATGTATTACACAGGAAACTAGAAAAATTGAACCAAATTATTAAAGTTTGAAGCCAGACAGACGAAATTTCTATAAAATATTTAAATTTTCAACCAAGAAAGATAAATTATCAACAGAAAATGTAATGCTTGATATTGCAAAAAAAATTGAATTTGAAATAAAAAAAGTTTAAGTTAAACTAAAAAATAATTATTTTCAACAAAATGGAAGAACTTTTAACCAAATAGTTAACTTTCCACAAAAAAAAAAGAATTTTCAGCAACAAATATAATAATTGGTATTTCAAATACAAATAATTTAAATTTGTAATGAAAAACAGTTGAATTCAACGACAAAAAGGGAATTTTCAACCAAATAATTAAATTTTTTACGCAAATTGTTGAAATTAAAATCTAAAAAAACGATTTTCTAACAAAACAGTTAAGTTTTTAACCGAAAAACATGAATTCAAGTTTAAGTAAAAAACAATAGAATTTCTCCCAAAATTACTTATTTGCAACAAAATAGAAGATTTTTAAACCAAATATTTTAATTTTCAACAACAAAAAAAGAGACATTTTTAATGAAAAATGTAATTATTAATATTTCAAGCAACATTTTAAAAAAAATTTTAATGAAAACTAGTTGAACTCAACGAAAAAACACGAATTTTCAACAAAACAGTTAAATTATTAACCAAAACAGATTAATTTTTAAGTTTTTAAATTGGCAGGGAAAAATCACTTAGAATTTCGAATGGACAAATGTCATATTGCTCAAACGGAAATAAACTATCTCGGTTATCGTGTAAGCGAACAAGGTATTCGTCCTAGTGAAGAACACATTGAGGCTATTCAAAACTATCCGATACCTGAAAACGCAAAGGAGGTGCATCGTTTCCTCGGTCTCGGCAGTCACTTTCGACGATTCATACAACACTTTTCAGTCCTATGTAAACCATTATATGACCTGCTCAAAGGAAATGCAAAATATAAATTTAGAGTTGCCGAAAACAAAGCGTTCGAAACGATAAAGGAGTATTTGAAGTAGACCCCTTTTAGCGGTTTATCCTCCAAAAGCTAGTACATAACTGCATTGCGATCCATCAACAAGCGGGTTTGGGGCCATCTTATTACAAAAACAGGGCGACGACTCTTTTAGGCCAGTTATGTATTTTAGTCAGCGAGCGACTGCTGAAGAGTCAAAATAACACAGCTTTGAACTAGAATGCCTCGCGGTTGTTTACGCAATAAAACGTTTCCACATATACCTTGACGGGATAAAATTTAAGATTATAACGGATTGCGATAGTTTCCGTCTAACGCTTTGTAAACAAAACGTTAACCCACGAATTTCGCGATGGGCACTTTTCTTGGAAAGATACGTTTACGAAATTGCACATCGACCCGGCAAACGCATGAACCACGTCGACGCGTCAAGTCGCTGTATCCACGTGATAGAGGGGAATACGTTCGATAGAACTCTATCAATTTGTCAAGACCGAGATGTTGAAATATGTAAAATCAGGGATAATCTTGAAAAAGGAGAGCTAAAATTGTATGAACTTCGCGACGGGCTAGTGTACCGGAAAGACAGAAATAAGAGATTGTTATTCTACGAGTGTAGTTCAATAAGTCCTTAGAATGACCAACAGATGGCGCGCGAATCGCTCCAAATCATCTGTTTTCAGTCAGCACCACTCCCGACTAGATATAT
>NC_046661.1:146535724-146597897 GCF_010883055.1 Belonocnema kinseyi | reverse complement strand
TTCGAATTGGTCGAACACCCACCGTATTCACCAGATTTAGCCCCCAGTGACTTTTTCTTATTTCCAAACTTGAAAAAATGGCTCGGTGGACAGAGATTTGCATGTAAAAATTAAAGAGTATGTCGCGAACTGTCTACGATGCGTTGAATATTCGCCGTTAAATGGAAAACCTGAAGGATATCTCTATAACATTCCGAAGTAAAGGATTTAAACATCTGCTTATAATAATTGATGGGTTTACTAAATTCGTAAAACTTTATCCTTGTAAATCGACTAAATCTGTAGAAACAATTAAACACATGAGAGAATATTTCTGTAATTATAGTAGACCCAAGCGTATAATTACAGATCGTGGAACTGCGTTTACATCTAACGCCTTTACGGAATTTCTTAAATCCGAAATTATAGATCATGTTCTTATTGCGGTAGGCACGCCTCGTGCCAATGGACAGGTTGAAAGATTCAATCGTGTGAGTACTCCTATGATTGCTCAGTTATGCGAAAGTCCAGATAGATGGGATCGCGTATTAGATAAAGTGGAATTTACAATAAATAACACAGTTTGTCGATCCACGGGAAACACACCTAGCCAACTGTTATTCGGTATTGATCAGAAAGGACAGATAAACGATTGCGTACGCCTGCTCTTGGAGGAGGTTTTAAGCGACAGCGAGCGTGATCTCCAAACTGCTCGACAAAACGCTTCGGATAGTATAGATTATAATCAGTCTGCAAACAAACGATATTACGATAAAAAGCGGAAGTGTTCAAACGTATACAATGTAGGGGATTACGTTAAGATTCACAATACCGACACGACATCTGGAATTAATAAAAAACTTCTTTCTAAATTTAAAGGTCCATATGTAATAAAAAAAATATTAGATCACGATCGTTACATTGTTACAGATATTGAGGGATTTCAGGTGACTTAAAAACCTTACACTGGCACGTGTGCTGTTAGTCAAATGAAACCTTATATTAACGGCGGAAATTAAACTAAAGGTGATGATTTATTATTTTTAAGCATTCTATTTTGTATATTTCGCCGGGACGGCTCAATGTTAGTATGGCCGAACTGTAGAAGATAGTTTGTATTTACATTTCTCGAAGCTTCTCGAAACAGGATTTTACCAGGAATCGAGAACCTTCTAAAACTCGTTACCGCGAAGTTTCATTTTGCGCTCGAGCTCTGATTGGTTATCTTGCGTGAGGCCCTCCCCTTTCCAGTCACCGAAACGCGCTTGCGAGCGAGCGGGAGACCAAGGCCGAGCCAGTCTGGTTCGAGCAAGCAACGTGTGAACGTAAACTGAATAAACTTGCGATTATTAAACTACCTGTTCGCTTATTATTATTTCTCGTTTATCCTTCTCCCCACGGACTACAAAAAAATACTTATTTTCAAATAAATACAATAATTTTCAAAAAATAGTTCAGTTTTTAACAAAAAAGAGACATTTTTGACGAAAAATATAATAATTGGTATTTCGAAACAAAATTTTAATTAAAAATAGTTGAACTCAACGAAAAAACGCAAATATTCGAAAAAATATTTGAACTCTTAACCAAAATAGACTATTCTTCAAGAAAGAAAAATTTATTATGCAGGAAATTAAAAAAATGGAACCCAACTATTAAAGTTTAAAGTCAAAAAGACGGATTGGCTATAAAATAGTTAAAATTTTAACCAAACAAAATGAGTTCTCAACAAAAAATGTAATGCTTGATATCGAATAATTTAATGTTTCATACTTAAAAATAAATTTTTTTTAAAATTAAATAAAAAATAGTTCAATTGATTTAGAAAAGAATTTTTTCCAACAAAACAGAAGAATTTTTAATCAAATAGTTAAATTCGCAACCAAAGTAAATTGATTTTCAACCAAGACAATTTTTGTTCAGGATAGAAAAAAAATTTCAAGCAAATTGTTTAAGTTTCAAGGCAAAAAGACCATTTTTCTACAAAACAGTTTAGTTTTAAAACAAATAGATGAATTGCCAACGAAATAGTTTAATTTTGTACTAAATTGTAAAATTTGTAAGCAAAAAAGAAAAATTTTCTAAAAAAAAGTTGAATTCTTAATCCCAAAATATGAAATTCGAATTTTTAATAAAAACAGTGGAATTTTCAAATACAAGGGAATATAACTTTCAAGGAAACGAAGGTGGCTGTTTTTCATTTTTCACGGTCAATGAAATTAAAAAATTCGAACTCTAAAGCTAAAAATTTTGTTCACTTGAAACAATAAAAACTGAACTGCAAATCATTTTGAGCAATTTTATATAAAAGTTACATTATTTTCATTTTAAACTGTTATTCAAATTTTTAATTATTTTTTAGAATTTTTCAGAACTTCTAAACATCTTTTAAAATTGTTCGAATTTGTGACCATTTTGGAAATCTTTTTAAATATCCTCTCAAAATTAATTGTTTAAGAATAAAACGATTTTTTATTTTTCCAAAAGTCTTTAAAAAGCATTTTTTATTGTTATTTCTTAACGTTTAGTTCAATTTTAAAAATCAAACTAAATGATATTATAATTAAAAAAGAAAAAAATTCAACTAATTATTTTTAAAAACTGTTAAAAACAAACTTGGACAAACTTTTCTTTTATAACAATTTCTAATATTTCCCGGACAAGAAATAAATTCACTGTCATTTCCCGGCTTTTCCTGGTCGTATAAAAGTAAATTACAAGTAAAGTCGATCACTGTGAGAACCTACTTGAAAAAGGCTGGCAGTGAGTTCCTCGAGTTCAGCCTCGACGTCTTGACGAATCCGCGAAAGTCGAGCGACCTCCTCGTCTTTTAATTTTAATTCTTCATGAGCCCTTTTTAATTCGTCTTGAAGTTTAGCCACCGCTTGTTCTTTCACCTCCGCCACTGCTCTGCCCCATTGCAGAGTCGAAGGTGAAGGAGGAGTTCCACTTCGAGTTCTAATTGGGAAAAAGTCCCTCTCCATCTATAATTACAAAAATTTCATAGATTTCATAGATTTCACCCTTCTCCTTTTCTTGAAAATTATTTTATTATTTCCTAGTTTATAAGGACATTAATTGAGTCGGCTGGGCCTCCCTTTCCCCTATTTTCCCATTTCACATTTTTTCTTACTTCTACAAACCCCCTCCCACCATTACACATCGCTTTTCCTACTTCCAATTCCCTCATTTGCCTACTTGCTCTCAAACTTTTCCTACTTTTTTTTGTCTCACTCCTCTTACTTCCCAGTTCTTCATTTCCCTACTCTACCACCTCACATTTTCCCTACCATTTATTCCCCTACTAACCCTTCCACCATTACCCATCGCTGTTCCTACTTCCGATTCCTTCATTCGTCTACGCAGGCTCACACTTTTCCTACTGCGCGGTCCCTTATTTTTCCCAATTCCCCTTCTCTCCCTTATCCTAATTCCTATCATATCAACTTTTCTGCCCCTTCCCCCATTTCTCTACTTCCCCTCCTCACGCTTTTCCTACTTCGACACTTCTCATTTTTCCTACTTCCTATTCTCTCACTTATCCTAATTCCTATCATATCACTTCCCCTCATTATCCTCTACTTTTAGAAACAAATAATTCTCTGCGAAACCCACAGATTTTCGTATATATTATCTATTGCGGATGTCAGTAAACATCAGATAAGAAAATTTATGGGTCTAATAAGAAAAACAGAGATGCGTACTACACACTAGCAGTAAATGCACGCGCGCAAATCACGCAATCATGTCTCTAGACTTCTATATAATATTATGGAAATATGAAAATTTAAAAATATATTATTAAAACAATTTTTTAATATTTGTATACAAGTTCTGAAATTCTAGAGTCTTAATTCGTTATTACATAATAAAATAATAATTTTACATTAAAGCTGATTAAACCAATTTTTCATCTCTTTTGTTGAAAATTATACTATTTATTGAAAATTTTATTTATTTATTTGTTTACTTATATTAATTATAAATTTTTTATTTTTCAATTTCAGGGTGGCAGTTTTAATTGACGAAATTAATTCCCGGTCATTTCCCGCTGCTAAAGCTAATAAATTTTCTGCTTGGGGTAATGAAAACTGAGATGCAAATGAAAGCACTCAAAGTGAAACTATTAAACTTTGGACTTTTAAAATTGAAATTTAAAAGTTTTTACTTAAAAAATTATGTATTCAAATATTCAATAATTTACGCGTATAAAATTGAAGGTACTAACATTTTTCAATATAAAAAAATGTAAATCCACGTTATCATTTTCAATGTTCTTAATTAAAAAATCAATGAATGAACTTTAAAATTTTCAAAATTATATAATTTTAAGGAATTTTAAGCTAGAAACATCAAATATTGAAAAATTAGACAAATTTTAACTGAACACTTCTTAAATGAGAAATTTAATTATTTTCTTTTTAAATAGTTTAAACATCCTTGGAAAGCTTCAAAATTTCATTTCAAAATCTTGAGAAATCTAGAAGTTGTTTTAAATTTAAAATTATTCTGGGAATTTTTTCATAACTTCTAAATTTTCAGAAAATCCTGCAAATTTTAGAAAATTTCTTTACCGTTTTAAGAGATATGTAGAAGTTTTGAAAAGATTCAAACTTAATGTAAAACTTGAAATGATAGCCTAACATAAAACAAAATGTAGATTTTGGCAGATTTTAAACAAAAAATTAGATTCTTTTCAAGAATTGTGAAAGGCTTCAAAAGAATGATAACGTTTTCTTAAGATAATTTTTAATCTTTTTAAAACTCCTAAATATCTCTTAAAATTTCTCAAATTTTTTCTAAAGATTTTCATTTCTAAATTATACATCAAAATTTTTAAATTTCACTTACAAATTAAGCATTTTTCAAATACAACAATTAAAATTGTAACGTTCAAAGTTTAAAAGCTCTTCGAAATTTTAAAGATTCTAGGTTTTCTATGTCAAACAATTCAGTTAAAGATTCTTTACGTTCAATTATTTCTTTTCAATGTACCTGTGTTAAATAAAAATTCAAATATTGCTAAATATTCAATAATTAATATTTTTTATTAAAAATTTCAAAGTGAATGGGTTAAAAATTGAATATTTTAGAATGAAAAAATATTTTAAATTTAATAAAATCCTTTAATCAAGAATATATTATTATGAAGTTATTTTTAAATTGAAAATAACTTATAAACTTTCAGGCACACGTTCTCAATTGTCTAATGACTAAGATTTTCAAATTGAAACCTTTTAAGTTTTAACGTTAAAATTTGAAAATCCTTAAATCGTTTTTTTTTTTTTGCACTTTTTATTACTTAAAGTACAGACAAATTTAAAAAAAGTTTATTTACTAATTAAATAAAAACTTTTATTGTCCAAATTTTCAAAATCAAAGGCTTTTATTTGTTATTTGTTCAAGTCTTTAAGAAAGCATTTTAAAATTTTCTTAATTGCAAATTTAAGCTTCTAAATAAAAATTTTAAATAGAAAATTTTTAAAATAAAAAATTTTGAATTACGCATCGTAAGCTAAATAATAGCATAATTAAAAAACATAAAAATTCAACTAATTATTTAAAAACTGCTGAAATTAAACGTGGACACATTTTTCTTCTACAAATTCGTAAAATTTCCGGTAAAAAAAAAATCACTGTCATTTCCCGATTTTTCCCGATCTCCAAAAATTCCCAGTTTTCCCGGTCCAGCGGCCACCCTGAATTTTTAAGACAAAGAGTAATTTTTTCAACTTAAATTATGAATTTTTAACCAAAACAGTTTAAATGTTTCATTAACAAAAATGTGAATTTTCAACAAAAAATGTCAAATGTTTAAAAATTGAGTATTTTAAGATTCGAATAAACTTTCATAGCCTCAGCTTCTGAAATTCTAGAATCTTGAATTGTTATTACATAATAAAATTATAATTTAGGATTAAAGCCTGTTAAAATCTCAATTATTTCAACCAAATTTAAATCGCTTGAAAATTAATAGTTTTTAAATTGCTAATTATACCTTTTCAAAATTCAACCAATTCACATTTAATTACAAAATTGAAACTTATGAAGGAGAAAAATTAAAAATGTAGCTTTCATCATGAAAATTTAGAATTCCAAAATCACAGGCATTTAAAATTACCGGAACTATCCATTTACTGATGCATCAATTTCAGCTAGTTTAATTTTCATCTTTTTTCATTTTAAACTAAATTTTTTATTTTTTATTTAAAATCTTCCTTTAGAATTATTATTCATTCTAGAAATTTTCCAATCAAATATTTTTGAATTTGAAATGCTTTAATTGTTTAAATCTTCAACTAAAAATCGGACAATTTTAATGTCTTTTATTAAAAATAAAAATAAAAAATATAAATCATATTGCTATAATATAATTATTATATATTATTTGATAGTTTATAATAATATTTTTAAATAATATTTTTAGTAAAAGATATGATTTCTGTAAAATAAAAAATCACTGGGAAATTTAATAGAAAAAGGTCATTTTTTAAGCAAATAAAATAACTTAAATTCTAAAATAAAAATCTAATACGTAATTGATATTTCATCCAAAAAGAAATCCTAGTTTTGAATCAAAAATAGTTGAATCCATAAAAAAAACACATCCTCAACAAAATTTTCAACTATAAATGATCAATTTTCAATCAGAAATATAACAGCAGTAACAAAAATTTATTATGAATCAAAAAACGAATTAAAATAAAGAGAAAATGGTTTCATTTAAATGATGAATTTTTAAACAAAACAGTTTAATTGTTACATCCGAAAATATAAATTTTTAACCGCAAAATTAATTTTTAACAAACTAGTTTTTCGTGCAGGATTCACCTTTTTTTTAAATTCAACTATTTAGTCACAAATTAATTTTTTGCTTACAAATTAATTTTTTTGTTGTTGAAAATTTAACTGTTTTCCAGAAATTTCTCTTTCTGGCTTGCAAATTTAACAATTTGGTTGACGTTTTATTCCTTCCTTAACTCAGAAATTTTTTTGGTCAAAAATTAACTTTCTTGTTGTAAATTTATATTTTTGCATTAAAAATTAAATTAATTTGTTCTAAACTAGTATTTTTTGGTTTAATTCCTATATTTTTTATTTATAATAAAAATATTTTATAGCAAAAATGTTTACTAATTGGTAGAAAGTTAAACTACTAGTAATTTTTTTGTATGAAGATTTTTTGTTTAAAGTTAATTAATAGAACTAAAACTTTAAATATTCTATTTCAGTTTAAAATTTGAATTTTATTTATATTAATTAAAATTTTTGAATTTTTTAGTTTTCAGTTCAAAAATATAAATTTTCGAAGCCAGGTGGTGGGATTTTTGAATAGCGCAAATAAATAAACATAAATAAAAAACAGTCAATGAAAGTCAAGCTCCACCGGTAAACAAAATATATTTAAATTTAGAACCAAGCAAGAGAAATTCTCAATAAAAAATGTAATAGTTAATGTTTTGAGCAAAAACTATTTCAATTTAAAATAAAAACAGACGAATTTAACCAAAAAAGATGAATTATCAACAAAATGATTTAATCCTGAACCCAAATTAGATTTTAAGTCAAGAAAGGAAACAACCTTTAACCAAATTTTGGAATCTTTAGAACAAAAAAATGATTTTTCTACAAAGGAATTGAATTTTGAAACTAAAAATATGAATTTTCAAAAAAAAATAGTTACATTTTCTACCAAGTTTTTGAATTTTTTCCCGAAAGTATTAATTAAGTTTTAATCCAAAAAGACGAATTTTGAACAAAATAGTTCGATTTTGTATAAAAATGGTTCAACTTCCACCAAAACGAATTCAAATAAAAAAGATAAATTGTCTACAGAATAATTAAATTTTCAACAAAAAAGGATTTTTCAGTAACTGAAGAAAAAAACTGACTAAATTATAATTTTAGGGGAAAAATTAATTTCAATAGAAAATAAGAATTCGGAAAATGTATTTCTTTTTAAGTTTCTTTGTTTCAATTTTATCAAAATATGATTTTCCTCGATTTCTCGAAAAAATTAAAATTTTTTTTTAAGATTTCTTATATTTCGAAAAAGTATCCAGAAAACTTATAAAAAGGTTTGCTATTTTAAAGGATTTTACTAAATTTGAGCAAAAACTGGAGTGAGTTTAATATATATTTAATACCTGTAAAATTTGGAAAATTTATTTATTTTTTAATTAGTAAAGTTTCGGTCATCTTTTGTAGTTTTAAAATATTTGTAGTCACTTCAAAACTTCTAAAATTCTTAAATATCTTCTAAAATGACACACGTTATTCTTAAAATTACCGTTAAATCTTCAAGATTATTTTTTTACAATTCCGTAAGATTATAATTTTCCCACGAATTTTAAGAAAATTTAATTATTGTTTTTAAACCTTTCAAAATTCTTGAAAAGCTTTAAAATAATGTTTCGAAATCTTCAAGAATCTACATTTTGTATTCAAATTTTCGAATTCTTTTCAAATTTCAAATTATTTTTTAAATAATTTCAAAATTTGTAAATGTCTTTTAAAAGGATTCCAATTTTTCCTAAAATTTTTAAAAAAGTTTTCAAAATTACAAAAACCTCTTTAAAATCTTCTGTTTTTTTTAGATTTGAAAAATCTTTAGAAAAATTTTAATTTTCCCAGAAAACTACTGAAAATTAATTTATTCTTTTGAAACTTTCAAAATTTTTAAAGAGCTTCGAAATTTTTGTTCGAAATCTTCAAAAATCTATATTTTATTTAAAGATTTTTAAATTCTTTTCAAATGATAAATTATTTTTGAAATTTGTTCAAAACTTCTTAATATCTTTTAAAATTATTTGAATTTTTCCGCAAATAAAAAAAGTCCTGTATAATTAAATAGATATTTGTAAGAATTTTTTCCGCTAAGTTATCGAAAAAAATTATGTAAAATGATTAATCTTGAGTTTTGAAGATTTTAAAGTGTGTCGAAAAATAATCTGGAAGATTTTGAATCAATGTTTTTTATTTTCTATAAATTTCATGAAGATTTCTGAAAATTGTATTAAAAGAATTATGAATTTTTTGCAAGATAACAAAATTTAAATAAAAATTTGAGTTATAAAAGATATCTAGATTTTTTTTGCAGTTTTGAAATCTTTCAAAAATAATATAAAACTTGAAAATATTTCCAAAAATTTCAAACAAAATATAGACTTTTTAAGTTTTCAAAATAAAACTTTAAAGTTTTTTATAAAATTTGAAAGGCTTCAAATAAAATATAAAAATAATCTTAAGTTTTTTATTTTGCCGGATTTATAACTAGTACTTTATTTATTTAAAAAATGTTTAAAACCAGCAAATCTCAACATCTCCAATAAGAAAAATTTCTCTCAACTAAATAAATTATGAATTCTAATTAGTTTCAGACCTCAGATTTGATGAATAGTTGGCTCTCATCACGAGCAGGAAACTTTCTCGGACTTGTTTCGTGATTTTCACTCTGCCTAAGGTCGGACGATGAACCCCCTGACTCAGGAAAACTTGTGGTTGCATCCTCACTCAATATACCGTCCAAAGTCCTCGTCCTCTTTTGATTTTTCAAGTCCGAGCCGCATTCATTTTTTTCCTCCCCACTGCCAGTTTTAATTGCCCCTTCCTTTTCAATTTGATTGAAATTACTTTTGTCCTTAGAGTCGAATTGCTTTGGTGATTTGTCTTTTGGATGGTCGGCCTCTTTTGAAGTGGAATTGGAACTTCGATGTCTCACGACCACACCGCGAGGTAGGAGATTTTCGTTGTAGGTGTAGAGCGATAATGGCTTGGTGGAGCTAGAAGGTTTCCTGATCGTTAACGAGTACTCGAGAAAAGCATCGCGAAGGCCAAGCGCCATTCGTTACTCTACGATAATTTATTCTCAGACATTGCCAAGAATGCAAAAATATTTTTCCTTTGAGGGAAATATGATTTCAGAATTGAAGCCAAGGTTCTTCAGATGCAAAACAAGTTGAAGATTATTATGTTCCTCTATTTAAAACCGTTCCAAACTCAAAAGAACCGAATTCGTAACATTTTCAAATTTGAATTTCCCGCTCAAGCAGAAATGTTACCAATTTAAATTTCCCGCCTAAACAGGATAGTCTAAAACTTGAATTTCCCGCTCGAACATAAATCAGGGTGGCCGTTTTAATCGAAAAAAAATCCCTGGTCATCCCCCGATTTTTTTCCCAATTCGCAAATATTTTTCACGTTCAATAAAATGAGAAAATTTAAACTCTTAAACTAAACATTTTTCCATCTAAAGTTATAAAAAAAATTAAATACAAATTTTAGCACTTAAAGCGGAACTTTTGAGTTTAAAATTATTTAAAATTGAAGTTTTAAACTTTTTAAATTAAAAAATGTTATATTCAAACGCTTAATAATGTATACGTATCCAATGGAATTTAGGTGCTAACACTATTTAATTGAACAATTTTAATTAAAATACAGATAAACTACCAAATTTAGAATTTTTACCATTTATAAATTATTAAGAGTTCAAACATTCAGACACAATTCCAAAAATATAAATCTATATTATGATTTTCAATGCTCTAAATTTAAGAATCAATGAATGAACTTTAAAAATTTCAAAACTATATTATTTTAAGCAATTTTAAGCTAGAAGAATTAAAAATTGAAAAACTAAATTGTTTTAAAATGAAAACTTTTGAAATTAGAAGTTAAATTATTTTAATTCAAAGATGTTTAAATATCATTGGAAAGCTTAAAAATTTTATTTCGAAATCTTGAGAAATCTAGTAGATGTTTTAAATTTGTTCAAATTTTAAATTATTTAAAAATTTTTTTAAGAACTTCGAATTAACTTTTAAAATGAATCGAATTTTCTACATTTTTTTTAAATCCTGCTTATTATGTGTAGAACAAAATTTGAGTCATTTTAAGTGTTGAAAAGATTCGAAACTAATTTAAAATTTGAAATGAGTTCAAATAATTTAAACGAAGTGTATGCACCGAAAAAATTCAGCTATTCGTACCAAACTTTCGGTGCAAATACCCACAGCCTAATTTAAAACAAAATGTAGATTTTTGCATTTTTCAAATTAAAAAAATTATAAGCTTTTAAAGAACTGTGAAAGGCTTCAAAAGAATAAAAACATTTTCAGAAAAATTTGCAGGATTTTCTAAAAATGGTAGGCAAAATTCAGTACATTTTAAAAGATATTTATTGAATTTCTAATCAAATCTTTAAAAGAAAATAATAAAAAATTTAATTTTAACTACAAATAATAAGTGTTCAATTGTTATTTATACCTCAAAATTCAACAATTTCAATTAGAAAATAGATATTTTTAAAAAGAACAATAAAGATTGTAACATTAAAGTTTAACATTTAGTTAACATTTAAAGTTAACATTTAAAGTTTAAAAGCTTTACGAAATTTTAACGATTCAAGGCTTTCTATGTCAAACAATTAAGTTTTAAATTGTTTACTTTTAAATATTTGGTTTCAATTTGCTCGTCTTATCAGTAAAATATTTCTCAATATTAAGAGATAGCTATTCTTTTTCTTAATAAAAAAATTTCAAATTTAATGGATTAAAAATTAAATATTTTAGACTGAAACAATTTTTTAAACTTATTAAAAACTTTAATTACGAATATATTATTATGAAGCTATTTTTAGTTTGAAAATTGTTTATAAAGTGTCAATCGGGCGAATCAAAACAGTTTCAGTTTTTTAGTTAAAATCTGGAAATTCAAAATTTTTGAATGAATTTATAATCGTTTTGTCAAATCAATTATTGTTCACTTTTTAATACTTAAAATACAGATTCAATTTAAAAATAATATTTATTTATATTTGCATTAGATAAAATTAAAATTGTCTTTATCCAACATTTTTAAATTTAAAAGCTCTTATTTTTATTTTTTTAATGCTTCAAGACATCATTTTGAACTTCTTTAAACAAAAAATGTACTCTTAAAAATAAAAGTCTAAAATGGAACATTTTTTAAGTTAAAGATTTTCAAATTAAGCATTGCAAACTTAATTATTCATAATCACAAAAGATAACAATTCAACTGATTACTTTAAAAGCCCGTTACAATCGAACTTGGACAGATTTTTCTTTAAAAAATTGGTCAAATTCCCGGTGAAAAAATATATTCACTGTCATTTCTCGGACTCAAGAAATTACCGGTTTCCGGTTTAGTGGCAGCCCTGATAAATATTACAAATTTTAAACAGAATAGTTTCAAATTAAAAATGTACCGCTCAAACATGACTTTCAAATTTGAATTTTTTTGTCTGAGCAGGATTATTCAGAGTGGCCGCTTTAATAGAAGAAAAAAATTTCAGGTCATTTTCCGGTTTTTCCCCGGCTCGCAAACATTTTTTAAGGTCAAAAAAATTTTAAAATTCGATCTCGAACGCTGAAAATTTTTCCATTTGAAGTAATAAAAAATAAACTACAAATTAAAGCACTCAAAGTTTTTAAAAACTGTTTTTAGAACCTCTAAATATGTTTTGAAATGAATCAAATTTTTGCTACAATTTTCAGAAAATATTGCAAACTTAAAAAATATTCTTAAAACCTTCCACATTCTTTTTTAATAATTTTGGAAATTTTTTTAAACCTTTTTGAATATTACCTTAAAATAATGTCCAAAATGAAAAACTATTTCAATTTTTCTAGGAATCTTAAGAAAATGTTTTAAATTCTTTTAAAGCCTTTTACAATTCTTAAAAAGATTCTGTTTTTTTTAATCTTCCCAAAATCTATATTTTGTTTTAAATTAGGCTGTGGCTATTCGCACCAAAATCTTGATACAAATTGTTTAATTTTAAATATCTGGTTTCAATTTATTCTCCTTAAATGATCAGTCAAATATTACAAAATATTAAATAATTGTTCTTTTTCTTTATTAAAAAATTAAAAATTAAATGTATTAAAAATGTTATATTATCCCCGGTTTTTCCCAGTCTTAAAAAATTCCCGGTAATTTCCCGGACCAGCGGCCACCCTTTATTTTAAATTAAAATTCTCCGCCCAAAATTTAAATTAGAAAAATGCTTCGCATTCTTATTTATTCCCAAATAGGAATTAAATTTTTAATTTTAAACAGAATTAAAATAAGAAAACAGACATGTTTCAACTTTGGATTCGCCGTCTAAAAGAAATATTTAAAATAATTTGAATTTCCCTCCTAAATCCCAACGCCACCTTTCGTATTTAAAAATTGCGCGCGAAATTCAAGCCTAAGAATTCTTCGCTTTGATATTAAGGGTTAACTTTTAGGGTGGCTTACCTATCAGGAGAGAATTTTTCGTCCTCGTCGAACAGACTTGTGGGTTCCTCATTATCATCATCGCGTTTTTCGGCATAACCAAAAAGATCGGTTGCAGCTCGAGCAAGATCGGATTTTAAAATGGGATGTGGAGGATGTAGTGATGGACCTGAACAATCAGCCTCGTCCCCATAGAATTCATCCTCATCTGTGGTATATTCTTCATCTCCTGTGGTGCCCGTACTTCCAGCTCTTCTGTGTTTCGTTGTTAGTGGTCGATATGCATATTCACTTCCTCCGTTTACAGAGTCGCTTGAGTCCATGGAGTTTGGCTGCTGCTGCTCCACCGCCTTCATCGCGATTCTCTACCCTGAAACCTGAAAAAATACAAATTAAATTTTTAAATATTTGAATTTCACGCCGTAGATAAAGTTCTTAAATGCCAAAGAATTTATGTTGAGCAAATGCTTTTCGGAAATATGCTCATCACTCGAACTCCACTCGAACTCCGAAGATACGAGCTCCAAACATACGAGTGGTCCATAGATACGAGCATCCCGACTCAAAGGACCGAGCGGAATTGTTTTCCCTCTATCCTGCCCTATTTTAGTCAGGCGCGCGCCAGTGCGCGCTGCCTTCAATTCGCCGTGCGCGTGCGCGTTCTAGACCTGTGTACATTCTCACGTATTATCCCCGAAATCTAAATGTCGCAGGAGTGGGAGTCCCTTTTACGGATGCATCATTGGAGTTTCCGATTCCCGAAGTTTTTTACTGAAAATTTAACTATTCTTTTTAATCTAAAAATTTATGTTTTGGGTGAAAAATTTAACTATTTGTCAAAAATCCGTCTTTTCTTGATTGAAGATTACTCTCATTAGTTGAAACTTCATCTTCTTGGTTAAAAACTAATTTCTGCCGTTAAAAATTATTTTTCTTTTTGGTTGAAAATTTATATTATTAAACTGGAAATTTAAGTGTTTAAAAATTCAACACTGTTATTAAAAATTAATTTCGTTAGCTGACAATTCGTTTCTTTTCGGTCGAAAATTATTTTTTTTTATGATGAAGTAAGTATTTGATTTTTTCTTGAAAATTTATGTTTAGATAAAAATTAATGAATTTTGCTGAAGATTTTTTTTTTAATTTACTTTTCTAACTGCAAACTGAACTATTCGAGTTTTGTTTTTATAAATTTATCTTTCTTTAGTTGAAAATTTACATATTTTCTTGAAACTGTATCTTTTTATCGTTGGAATTTTTTCGTTTTGATAGAAAATTAATCTTTTGGGTTAAAAATTCAACTATTTGGTTAAAAATTGATATTTTTTATCAAAGATTCATCATTCTAGTTAAAAATTAATTTCTTAGGTTCAAAATTTATCTTTTTGATTTGAAAACTCAAATAAAATGTGTTTAAAATGTAGTTAGAAACCAAATTTTTTTGCATTAATATAATTAATCTTGTAAAATTTAAATAATGTAATTATTATTATTATTATATCGACACTTTTTTTTGTTTCTTTACTTATTGTCACACAAAGCACGACATCGAGTTGAAAATTTGGGATAATGAATACGCAGCACTAAGAAAGGTGAATCTAGTCCTAAATTTTAATAATTATGAAAAAAGAAACAACAAAAATTATTTTTAAAAAACAACTTTTTTCATCATTCTAAATCTTCAGGACCAGCCCCACCTTTTTTATTGCTTCTTATTTAGTATCCGAAATTTTCAACTCGATGTGGCACTTCATTTGAAAATAAGTTAGGAAATAAAAAAAAATGTCAGTATGGTAGGAATCTGGTCACGTGACCCACTCGTCACATGGCCTTGAACTCTTTATAGAACACTACCGCTGCGCCACCGCTAGATTCTGAAAATTGCGCGCGAAATTTAAATCAGTTATTTTTCAAAACCTTAAATTGGAAAGTTTGAATTTTTGCTGGATTTCTTTTGAAAGTAAAGCAGATTTGTGAAATTTGTAAATTTGATACGTGCGTGACAAATTAGAATGGATGTGGACACACGTTTCGCCGCACTTTCTTTGCCTTTCTCTCAGATTGGTGCTAATCGGATCAACTATCGTTCTTTTATGCTGTGATTACTCTCTCCTTATCAGTATAGCGAGATATTCCGTTTCCTTTCCTTCCACACGATAGATAAAATATAATAATGTCAATGACAAACTATTTTTAATGCGTCCCGAAAATTATAAAAGGCTGCAGAAATATATTTTAATTCCAAAAATTATTCGCGAAACAAAGGAATCGGAAATTTTTAATGAATCAAACTTGGAAAAAACTTTGTGTTGTTCAAACTTAGGGTCCAAATACGAAAACAATTCTAGTGCTAAAAATACTCTGGCGCTATCAAAAAAGATCTGAAATTTAAAAAAAAAACGTTGTGTTGGTTTTTGATCGCAAATTAGCATTTTTAAACGAAAATTATCAGATTGCACAAATTTTATCAATTTACGATATTCAGTTTTGCTGGCGGTTTTTACCAAAAACATTTTTTTTTATCTTTATATTTTATGGTTCATCATTTTTCAAAAATGTTGGGTTGTGTCAGCGTTTTACACCCGAAATGGGCATTTTTAAACGAAAATTATTAGATTCGAAAAATCAAATTTTATTTAACAATTTATCTTTTTCGGTTATATTAGCACTGTTTGCCAAAAAATTACATTTTAATACCAAAATATGTAGAGTTTTTGGCTTATTAATTTGTTAAATATTAAAAATTATGCTAGGTTATGTTATAGACCTGAAATGGACGGTAATGAAAAATTATTAGATTTTAAAGCTTCACAATATTTCAGAGATTTTAGGTTAGTTTAGCCTTTTCAGTTTTGTTAGCAGTAATACTTTAGGTTATGTTGATTTGTTTTGTCTGAAATTGGTATTTTTAGTGAAAAACATTCAATTTTAAAGAAGATTAAATTTTTCGTACAACTATAGGCCAGGCCAGTTGGTTTTATCTGAAATATCGATATAGACTTCAAAGATTTACAATTTTAAAGCTATTTAAGGTTATGTGAACTTTCTTGTAATCAGTTATCTTAGATTAAAATCATTAAATTCCAAACAACATTTTTCAGATTATCATACAATTATTATATTTATATATAATAACAACATACAATTTAATTAATTAATTAATTAAACAAATTAAATAGCATATCAATTATTATAGACATTATGATTCAGAATCATTAAATTCACTTTTTTGTAAATTTTAGGTTTTGCTGGTATTTTACACCCGAAATGGACACTTTTAATACAAAAAATAATTGGATTTCAAAAATGATTTTAAAAATTGTTATTATTTTTCTTCGAAAATTTATATTTTTAAAAATTCGAAGCATTTTCGGATTACCATTATTCTTTAAATTATTATTCATAATCATTAATTTCACAATTTCGAATTAGATTTCGAAGCAGCTTGACAACTTCAGAAACATTTAAGGTTATGTTTACATTTTTCAACAATAATCGATTATTTTAAACAAAAATCATTAGGCTTAAAAGAAGAATTACAATCTTAAAAATGTTGTTATTATTGGCTATTGGCGGTTTTGGTATAAAATTTCTATTGTTAATAAAAACTCAGATTTCAAAAAATGTTTATAGAATATTAAAAAGCATGCTAACGTTTTTCACCGGAAATATTATTTAAACAAGTCATTTGACTTCGAAAATCAAACTTAAAATTTTGAAAACCCTTAGGTTAGGTTAGTATTTTTCGTCGGAAATTTTTCATTTTATAAAAAAAAAATGAAATATATATTTTTTTTAATTAATTCTGAAATAAGGCAATAACTTTCCATCAATTGCGAAAAATTTTGTTCTTGCTTTTCTTTTCTATTATTTGAGATCAATATTTTTTTATATAAATGTAATTATTTTAATTTATAAAATTTAATATAACAATTGTTTTTTGATTAATTAAAATAATCGTGGAACGGTATTCACAAATATTATGCTTTTTTATATCAAGAGCTTCTTTGTAAAATCACTTGTCGCATTTCTAAGTCATTCCATTAATAAATAGCGTTACGGAACTCCACCCACGTATATGAGAGAGGTCACAGAACATGCATAGAGAATGCTTGCAAAAGTAATTCTCTTGTTTATTACGTGGGACCGTGAGAATAATTCTGTAGCCCTAGAGAAATACTAAGCGTTGAAAAAATTATTATCTTAAAAACATAAATTCTTATTCAAAAGTTAAAAATAAAACACACAGAAAGTTATTCTAGACTCAGAACTGTATTTTCTTTGTTTAAATTGAGAAGTAATTATTTATAGATTTTTTGTTTATAATAGTTGAGTGCAAAAAGGGCGTAAATTATTAAATTTAAAACTGGCCGAAATTTTGCGAAGTGAACTTTTGCAAGCGCCTGAATTTTGTAATTCTAAATTAAACTCAAGACTTAGAATCCTCCTAACAATTCAATTTTTCAATTACTATCAACCACTTGAAATGCGAGTATTCCAAGGTTTTTTTTAATAACGAGCAATAATGAAGATTAATTAAGGCCGATTCGAGGGCGTAGTCGGGCGACAATAAATGGACCTCGCATTGATAATGAGAGATGACTGAACGCAGCCCACGCTCTAGATAACAACTTAAGAGCTGCTATTTTCATCTAGTTATCTGTCTGGACCCTCCAATTTATTAATTTAAATGTTGTAAATTCTGCCACGTGTCGTCCTCTTATATAAAACCTATTTTTAACCCGTCTCCAATCATCAAATTGACTCCAATCTACAATTATTCCAGTTTCCACTTTTAAATTTCGCGCCTAAACTAATCAAAATTACGCGCGAAATTCGAATTCTAAACTTATTTCTTTTGCCTTTTTCTTGACTCAGGCGGTTACAAAATACCCGTAGAAGACTGCAAATAACTTGATGCATGTTTCAGTATATTTTCTAGCATCAACTACAGGTTTTATGAATATAAAGTGAGTTTCGCGATTCCCACGGTTCAGCACAACGGCTTGAGGAACAATCGTGTTTTTTTTTTTTTTTTTTTTAAATACGAAAATGCGTTTAGGTTCGCGACGCACATCAAGCGTTTCATGCGCACATCTTGCGTCACTTTATGAAGGGTTACATAAAACAGGAACAGTAATGTGTGATTGTGAGTTGTGACTGATTGTAGTAATTAGAAGCACTTTCTCATTTTATCCAAATTTATAATTTATGAAATAAATCTAATTATTTGTAATTTTTTTCTATTTCAGAATCTTAGTTAGGGGTCATTCACAAATTATAGAAGACGATTTGGGATAGAGGGCCGGAGGGTTGGACGATCTTACGGAAGAAAGATTTTGGCTAAAAAAATAATAAATACAAGGATATTATAACTATAAAGAAAGCTTTGCTGAAATTCGACCAGCCAAGTAATAGTATTTCACTCTAAAAAATCGTTTTGCAGAAATTATTTAAATTTTTAACCAAAGAGATGATTTTTCAAATGATTTTTCGAAAACAATATAAAATGAATTTTCTCCTTGAAAATATACATTTTTAACAAAAAATGGAACAAATAATTTTTTATTTAAAAGAATTAATTTAAAAAAAACAACTAATTTTAAAACAAAAAGATGAACTTTCAACCAAGAAGATTGATTTTCTACCAACAGGATGTATTTTCAACAAAATACACAGAAAATGTTTGTAACCAAAAATGTATTAATTTTTTTTAAAATGATACATTTTTAACAAAAAATGGCATATTTAATTTTTCGATAAAAACATTGACTTCAATGATAAAAAAATAATCTAGCGGAAAGATAAATTTCAACAAAGAAAATTCATCTTCTACAAAAAATCGAATCTATAACAAAATATTTGAATTTTCAACTAAATTAACCAACCTTCAACCGAAAAAATAAATTCGAAGTTAGAATTTAAATTTTTTACAAAAAATATATATTTTCTACAAAAAAATCGAATTTTTAACTAAAATAACCAACCTTCAACCAAAAAAAAAAGTTTTAAACAAAGCTTGATTTTTTGACAAAAAAAAAGTTGTTTTTTTTAAATCAAATTTTCAACAAAATATTTGAATTTTAAAATTAAATAAGCAACCTTAAATTGAACAAATACATTTTAAAACAAAATTTGGTTTATTAAAAAAAAATGAATTTTCTAAGAAAAATCGAATTTTCAACAAAATATTTGAATTTTCAACTAAAATAACCAACCTTCCACCGAAAAAATAAACTTTTAAATAAAATTTGATTTATTTTACCAAAAAAATGAATTTTCTAATAAACTCTAATCTTCCACAAAATATTTGAATTTTTAACTTAAATAACCAACCTTCAACCAACAAAATACATTTTTAACCAAAATGTAAGATTTCTACAATAAAATCGTATTTTCAACAAAATACTTGAATTTTCAACGAAAATTAACAGCCTTCAACCGAAATAATAAATTCGCAGCCAAAATTTGAATATTCAAATAAAAATATATATTTATTCCAAAGAAATCGTATTTTCAACTAAAATAACCAACCCTCAACCAAAAAATAAAGTCGTAAACAAAATTTGATTTTTTTGCCAAAAAATGTATTTTCTAACAAAAAATCAAATATTCAACAAAATATTTGAATTTTCAACTTAAATAGGCAACCTTTAAAAGAAAGAATAATTTGTTTACAAAAACGTGAATTTTCTACAATAAAATCGAATTTTCAACAAAATACTTGAATTTTCAAGCAAGAAAATAATTTTTTTTTAAACGAACCAAAATGATGAACTTTTTATCTTATAGTTGAATTGAAAAAAGGCGGAATTTTCAAAAAAATGCTTTAATTTTCCACAAAACAGATGAATTTTGCACTAAAAAATATACATTTTCAACAAAAAATGGTGTAGTTAACTTTTCATTGAAACAAAATTTAACAAAAAATGAATTAATTTTTAACTAAATTGTTGAATTTTCTACCAGGGTGATTAAATGTTCCACAAAATAATTCAGTTTTCAACAATAAAGAAACTGAGTTATTAATTAAACAGTGGAACTTTTAATCAATCATATGAATACTCAATCAGAAAGATCAATTTTCTACAAAAAAGGTGGATTTTCGAAAGTAATACTTGATTTTTCAACCAGAAAAGACGTCAAATGACAAATATTTAACAAAATTAGTTTATTTTTAGCTAAATTATCGAATTTTTCAAAAAAATGGTCGAATTTTGAGCAAAATAGTTCAATTTTTAACCAAAAAAGATATATTTTTTAAATTAAGAAAACTAATTTTCATCAAAAAAACAGACAAGAATTTTCAACTAAAAAGATTCATTAAAAAAAGAATTTTATTTTCAACGAAAAATTAATTTTCAACCAAAAAATATTTTCATTTTAAGTAAAAAATAGTTTAATTCAACCGAAAATGACGAATTTTCAACCAAAGAAATAATTTTTTAACCAAATAGTTGAATTGTCAACCAGAATTGTTGAATATTCAACAAAAAGTTTGAATACCTATACAAAACAAATTAATTTTTAACCGAAAAATTATAATTTCATAAAAAAATACAATTTCAACCCAATTGTTGATTTTAGAAGCCTAAAATACGAATTTTCTAAAAAAACGTTTAAATTCTCGATCCATTTGAGACCCCCTGAATCAGAAAAAAAATGTTTTTACGAATGTGTCTGTCAGTCTGTCTTTCCGTGGATGGTTTTTTTGTAAGCACGATAACATTCAAAAGAACTGACTGATTGGATTTTCCTTTGGCAAATTCTTTTAGTATCTTAAAATGAAGGTCAAGTTCGTTAGACAGCCATTCTGGATAAAAGTTTAAAAAGTGAGCACATTTTAAATATTTTTGAGACCACTTTTTTTCCAAATTCAAAAGTTGTCTGTACGGTTATTCATATTATTCGAAAGGACAAACAATTTATCCTGATGACTTTTTTTGATAAAAGAAAAATTTACTAGAGTTATAGCATTTAAAAAATTCCAAAAAACACAGTAAAATAAACATTTTAAGCCAAATAACGTACGATGTGAAAAAGAATCAAGAAAGGAAAAATGTTTCTTTTTTAATGCCCAACAAGATTATTCTAGCAACTGTTTGAATTTTCTTGAAAAATGAAAAATTCCAATTTTGGCAGCATACAAAAATTATGGAAAATCAAAAATTACATTTTTTAATAATAATGATAATAATAATAATGCAGTTAATTAACATATGCATTATTCGGGCATTTGTCGTCAAAAAAATTCGGTTTTTCCAATGCCAGTCTTTTCAGTTGGGAACTTTATGACGATTTCAGCAACATTAATAATAAATTGAGAAATTTTATGATTTCTTTACAAAAATTTAATCAACAAATGCATTAATCAGGTATTTAAAATTTCTTTTCTTTCTATGTAAACTTTTTAATTAGGAACTTCATGAAAACTTCAGCAGAATTGATAATTTGTTGATTAATTTTGTAATTTTTCTGAACAAATTTTATAAACAAATGCATTATTGGGGCATCTGTCGACAGAAAAATTCTGTTTTGTTTCGATGTCAGACTTTTAATTTAGGTCTTTATAATAAATTCGGCAACATTCATGATGAGTTGATAAATTTTATGATTTTTACAAACAAATTTAAGAAACAAATGCATTTTTCGGGCATCTGTTCACGGAACAATTCGATTTTTCCTATGTCAGTCTTTTTAATGGGGAACTTCATAATAATTTCAAAAAATTTATAATTGTTTCATAAATTTTATATTTTTTAAAAACAAATTCAATAAACAGATGCATTATTCGGGCATCTGTCAAATAAAAAAAAAATTTTTTATATCCTACTTAAGAAAGTTGATATGGAAAAAAAAACAACAAATTTTGCTGTAGAAAAATACCTAATTAATGCATTTGTTGATTAAATTTGTTTAAAAAAATTATAAAATTTATCAACTTATTATGAATGTTGCTGAAATTCTAATAAAGTTCCCAACTGGAAAGACTGGCATTGAAACCCCCGAATTTATCTGCCGAAAAATGCCCGAATAATGTATTTGTTTATTAAATTTGTTTTTGAAAAATCATATATTTATCAACAAATTACGAATTTTGCTGGAGTTATAATAAAGTTCCTAATTTATAAAAATTTAGATTGAAAAAAAACGATTTTTATGTCGAAAAATGCCTGATTACTGCATTTGTTAATTAAATTTGTTTATAATATAAAGAATTATAATCTTACGAAAAAAAATTTTTTAAATAATATTGTCCCCATTCAAATTTCTTGCAATATAATTTGAAAAAACGTATAATTATGGAAAATCGTACAAAACATTTTTTCAACAAATAATTTGTTTATCAAATATTTGGTTGTTTAATGTATAATATTGGAACACCTTTAGCTAATATTAGTTTTAAAAATATAACTTTTCAACAAAAAATTGAATAGTTAAATTTTAAGTTCAAAAACTTCATTTTCAACCAAAGAAAACAAATTTTTAACAAAATTGTTAAATTTAATCTAAAGAGATGAATTTTCTATTAAAATTATGAATCTTGGCTAGATAAAACCAATTATTATCGAAATAATTGAACGTCGTAATTTATTTTTTTTTTTTTTAAATGTAATGCTAAAAAAGTTAACGAATGGGCAAGAATTAGAAATTAGTGATAATTAAAAACATAAATAATTTCAAATTCAATAATAACAAATCTTCAAATATTAAGTGTTTCAGAAAATTTTCCCACGATTTTCCACAAAAGGCATAAATTTTCAGCCAAGTCATAAAATTTTTAAATAAAAAAGATAAATTAACAACTGAAAATGGAATACTTAAATTTTCATTTAACAACAAATTAGTTGCCGTCCAAAAAGACAAATATTCAGAAAAAAGTTGAATTTTAAACAAAAAAGTACAACTTTTTAACGTAATTGTTGATTTTTTAACATAATAAAATTAAATTTTTAACCACAAAAGATAAATTCTTAAATTAAAATATAATGGTACTTTTCAACCAAAAAAATGAAAGTAATATAGGAAGAAAATTCTTGTCTTTCTTTTCTTTTTAAAAACTATTTTTTTTCAAACTAAAAATGTAACTATTTCATTTTTAGTTGGAAATTTATCTTTTTATTTTCCAAATTCTATTTTTTTGGTTGAAAATTAAAAACTTTGGTCGGAAACTCAAGTTTTTTATTAAAAATTCAAATTTTTTGTTTAAAAAATGCATCTTTCATTCAAAAATAATTTCTTCGGTAGAAAATTCATTTTTTGAATGAAAATTAATTTTGTAAGAAAATGGAACTATTTCATTAAAAATTGCATTATTTTGTTAAAAACAATTTTTTTGGTTGGAAGTTGCTCGTTTTATTCAAGAAATTACTTCTTTGGTTAAAAGTTCGAGTATTTATTTGGAAATTCGACTTTTGGTTTCGAAAATTAATCTTCTTATTTAAAACTTAATCTTTTTGGTTGAAAAATCAACTATTATTTTTAAAAATTTATTTTTTGGGTTGAAAATTCACTTATTTTGGTCAAACTTTTAATTTTTTGCGGAAAATTAATCTATTGGAATTCAGGTTTCAACTAATTCATTAAAAATTCCTTTTTAAAAAATTTTTTTTTACTTAAAAATCTGTCTTTTCCCTTTTCTATTGAATATTCAACAATTTGGTCGAAAAAATAAGTTTTTTATGAAAATTAAGCTTTCTGTTAGAAAATTCATCATCTTTGTTAAAAAATTTATTTATTTCGTGGAAAATTTAATTGTTTAGTTGAAGATGTATTTTTTTAATTAACGTACTTATAGAAATTACAAGTATTTAATGAAAACTTTCATTTTTTGAGGGGTTAAAGGTTGTAGAAAATTAATCTTCGTGGTTAAAAATTCATTTCTTAGATTTTTTCACTTAATTACAAATTTTTTACTTAAAAAAGTATCTATTCCATTTTTGATGAAAATTAAACCTTTTTATTTACCATTCATATTTTTGGAAGAAAATTTATTTATTTCGTGGAAAACTCAACTGTTTTGTTGAAAATTCTTTTTTTAATTTAATGTCTTTATGAAAAGTATAACTATTTGAAAAACAATGGCTTCCTTTTTTTGGTTAAAGGTTGTGGAAAATTTATTTTCTTTGTTGAAAATTTTACCTTTTTGTTTAAGAATCGAACTATTCCAGTGAAAGATTCATTTTTTAAAGTTAAAAGTTGCTTATTTTAGTTAAAAATTTCAGTTATTTTTTTTAAATTCAACTTTTTAGCAGAAAATGAATCTTCTGGATTAAAAATTCATCTGTTTGAATAAAAGTTTTTTTATATAATTAAAAATGCAGTTTTTTGTTTGAAAGTTTAGCATTTTGTTACAAAAAAAGTTAAGTCTTTTTTACCTAAGAATGTATCTATTCCGTTTTTGGTTAAAAATTCAACTATTTGGATAAAAATTAATTTTTTCGCTTAAGGGTTGCTCATCTTAATTGAAAATTTGATTTTTTGTAGAAAATTTATCTTCATGTTTGAATTAAAATTCATCTTTTCGTTTATTAACTCCACTATTTGGCTAAAAATGCATTTTTTCGATTAAGGGTTACTCGTTTTATTTAAAAAATTATTTCGTTCATAGAAAAATCAAGTATTTACTTAAAAATTCTAATTTTTCTTGAAAGTTAATCTTCTTGGTTAAAAATTAATCTTTTCTCTAAACATTCGGCTTTTCCAGTTAAAAATTTATTTTTGCATTTAAAGGTTGCTCTTTTAGTTGGAAATTTATCTTTTTTGTTTACAAATTCAAGTATTATGTTGAAAATTCGTTTGTTTTTTTTATAGAAAATTAATCTTCATCATGGAAATAACATCATTTTGGTTCAAAATTTAACGATTTGTTGGAAATTTCATTTTACGCTCAAAAGTTGCTCTTTCAGTTGAAACTCTATTTCTTTGGTTGAATATTCATGTAATTTTGTAGAAATTTAAAAAGTGTCAAGAAAAGTGAAAATTAATTAATTCTGGCTTGCATTAAAGGGATAATCTTTCTTTCCCATTTTTCTCGGGAATCGGGACGAGGCAGGAATTGCGTCACAGTTTAAATGGCCATCTCGCGAATGGTACGGACAGACACCCGCCGCCGCGGATACGTTCCATCCGCTACTTTCCTACGTTTACGTACAGGTTGAATCCGCTCTCTCATTCAGGAGCGTGAATACAAACAATTTTTATTTCAGATTCCGAATTTCATTTTTTTATTTATTTTTTTCCATTTTTAAATTTAGGAGCCGATATTTTTTATACCAGGAAATACAAATTTTGGATAATAATTTAAAATTGGTATACATTTACAAATAATCTAGAAAATTATTTAAAGTATTGATATATCTTAAATTAATCCCGAGAAGTGGTATTTATTGTCAAAAATATGGTCTTCTATCATACATTAAACATTTTAAATTAAAACTAATTATTTTAGACAGACGAATTTTCAGCAAAACAGTTTTGTTTTTTCAGCTTAAAGATGAATTTTCAACCATAAGACGAATTTTTTACAAAACAGTTCAATCGACAACATAAATAGACAATTTTCAACTAAAAAGAAAAGAATTTTAAAAACGAAAAAAAAATAAAATTTTGAACACGAAGTTCATTTTCAATCAAATAGTTGAATTTTCTACCAAAATTTCTACAAAACCGTTAAATTTACAAAAAAAGTTAATTTTCAATCAAAATATGACTGTTTAACAAAAAAGTTCATTTTAAACTAAAGAGTTCAAGTTTCTACTAAGCCAAAAATACGAATTTTCTAAAAGAAAATTGAATTTTTTATTCAAAAATATAAATTTCAATTTTTTTAATTTCCGAAAAATAGTTAAATTTTCTACCAATTTTAAATTTTTAAACCAAAAAGACGAAATTCCTACGAAGCAGTTAAATCTAAAAAAAAAGTTAATTTTCAACCAAAATAGTTGAATTTTCAACCCAAAATATGACTTTAAAAAAAGTTCATTTTTAACCAAAGAACTGAACTTTCTACCAAGCCAATAATACGAATTTTCTAAAAGAAAGTTGAATTTTTAATTCAAAAATATGAATCTATAAAAAATATTTATTTTTAATCAAATTCTAGTTGAATTTTCTACCAAATTTGAATTTTTAAACCGGAAAGACGACATTTCGATGGAACAGTTAAAATTTCATTAAAAAGTCAACTTTCGACCTAAAATATGACTCTCTAACAAAAAAAGTTAATTTTAAACCAAACAGTTGAACTTTCTACCCAGCCAAACATACGAATGGTCTAAAAGAAAGTTAAATTTTTAATTCAAAAATAGTAATTTATAAAAAATATTAATTTTTAATCAAATAGTCGAATTTTTTTCGAAATTTGAATTTTTAAGCCGGAAAGACGAAATTTCTATGAGACAATTAAAATTTCATACAAAAAGTTAATTTTCAGCGAAAGAATTGATCTTTCTACTAACATAAGCCAAAAATACGAATTTTCTAAAATAAAGTTGAATTTTAATTCGAACACGAAAATACATATTTTCAACAAAAAAGTTGATTTTCAAACAAACACTCAAATTTTTCACCAAAAAATATACATTTTTAACAAAAAAGTACATTTTTAACCAAACAATAGAAATTATTAATCAAGAAAGATGAATTTTGTATGAAAAAGACTAAATTGTTAAATTTTAACAGAATAATAAAATTATGAACAAAATAAATGAATTATCAAAAAATCAAAGTTTTAACAAAATAGTTAAATTGCTAACTAAATAGTTGAACTTTCAAGCAAAATTATCAACAAGAAAGGAAAACTTTGTAACATCATTTTGTTTACTTTTCAATCGAAAAGAATTAATTTTTGACTAAAAATAGTTGGATTTTTTATTTGGTTTTATGAATTTATTCAGTTAATAATCTATAGATTAAGGAATAATAATTTAAATAACAATTAAATTTGCTTACGGATTTTTAATGTAGCAGTATACTTTATACCAAAAAATATGAATGTTGTCTAAAAAAGATTACATTTTCACCATCAAGAAATAATTTTTAATTAAAAAGGGCGAATTTTGTATCGAAAAAGAAGGATCTCCAACAAAATTGTTAGGAGTTTAATCAAAATAATTGAATTTAAATAAAAACTAAGTCTCAACTCAACAATTTTAAACAAAACAAAAATTTTATAAAATGTAATTTAATTATAAATCCCAAAATATAAATTTTCTACAAAAAATATGAATTTGAAACAAAACGTTCATTTTTAACAAACATAGTTGAATGCTCATCAAAAGAGTTGAATCTTCAACCAAAATGTAGTTGATTTTTTAAGAACAAAAAATTTTTCTACAAAATAATTTAATTTTCAACCAGAAAATTTGAATTTTGTATAAAAAAATTAGTTTTTAGCCAAAAAGTTAATTTCAAACCAAAATAGTTGAATTTTCAAACCCAAAAGGCGAATTTTCAAACACAAAAGTTGAAACTTCAACCATAATAGTTGAATTTTTAACAACAAATAAAATTTTTTCAGAAAATAATTTGAGTTTCAACCTCAAATGTGGATTTTCTGGAAAAAATTAGATTTTTTAACAAAAAATTGCATACCCAACAAACATTTTCTACCCGAAAATGTGAATTTTATGCAAAAAAAATTTTAATTTCGAACAAAAATTTCACTTTCCAACAAAATAGTGAAAATTTCAAACAAAAAAGACGAATTTTCAGAAAAATAGTCGAATCTTTAAAATAGTTATTTTTCAACAACAACAAAAGTTATAGATTTTAACAAAATAGAAGATTTTTCAACGAAATAATGAAATGTTTAACCAAATATTATTCGCATTTCCGAAAAAATTGAAAGAAAACGGGGAAAAAAGACTTTTTCAAAGTAGGGGAAAGATTTTGAAGTCCGTTTCTTAAAAAATTAAATCAATTTAGTTTTAAACCAAAAAAATATGTGAAAAAAAATTGGCACGAACCTGATCACGTGTACGAGATGCAGATCAACACACGCGAGTTCAAAAAGCGCTCTACGATAGGAAATAAGCGAATGTATTTTTCAATGTGTGAGTACGAAACTCAACGTCACGAACGTTCCAACCGACTGCATTCAATGCCCTATCCTATACAATTTTCCTTGCAATACCAGCTATTTCGAATTTTGATCCGCCAACCAGAAAGAAATTTAAACAAAAAATCGGAAAAATTTCATTATCAATCACACAAAGAAAATTCTAATGTGTTACTGTAGTTTCACGAATTTCACATTTATTTAATTAATGTTGAATAGAAATATCGAATTTTTGACAAAACAATTTATTTTTTAACCACAAAAGCTGAATTCCCAACCAAAAATATAATAGTAGATTTTGAAAAAAACTTTTAAACAAAGAATGTTGGATTTATTATTGAGTCCTATTAATTTAAATCGAATTCAAGTGGCAAAATAAGGAAAAGGGGAAAGGAGGAGAATAGAGGATAGACTGTTAAAATTGTTGAAAATACAACTATTTTTGATTAAGATTGAACTATTTTATTAAAACTTCTGCTATTTTTCTGGGTTGAAATTGCAAATATTTTGTTGAAAATTATTCTTTTTTTAAATTAAAAATCCAACTGGTCTGTTAAAAAATCAACTATTTTGTTAAAAATTCGTCTTTCTAGGTTAAAATTTTAACTGTTCTCCATAAAATTCGCTTTTTGGCTTGCAAATTAAACTTTTTTATAGAAGATTAAAAAAATTGGTGAAAAATTCATTTTTCTTTGAAAATTAAATGATTTGGGAAAAAATTGAACTATTTTGTTTAAAATACGTTTTTTGTTGTCATAGAAAATTAATGTTTTGAACTAAAAATTTAAAGATTCCATTTTTAATTGACAACTTACCTTTTTTTAATTAAAAATCTACTGTTTAGTTGAAAATTCAACTTTTTTTATAAATTCATATTTCGTGGTAGAAAATTTAAATTTTCGAGTTAAAAATGCTATTATTTCCTCCAATTTTTTGTTCGTTAAAAATCCAACTGCATAGTTAAAAATTAAAGTATTTTGTTGAAAATTCAACAAGTTCAATAAAAATTCATTGTTTTGTTCACAGGTTGATCATTTTATGATTCAAAGTTTAATTATTTTAGTAAAAAAATCAGTCTTTTTGTTGACAATTTAATTTATTTTAACTCTTTTTTACTTTCTGTTTTGTATACCTAAAATTGTAAAGATTTAATTTTTGGTATAAAAGTCAACAATTTGGATGAAACTAAAAAATCCAACTGTTTAGTTAAAAATTAATTTCTTTTGGTTGAAAATTATTTGGTATGGTAGAAAATTGAACTATTTTGTTTACATTTCTTTTAATAGTTTTAATTACTGTTTTCTCCTGAAAATTTAACTATACCATTTTTTGATGAAAATGTATGTTTTCAATTAAAAATCCAACTGTTTGGTTGAAAAATCATCTATGTGGTTTAAATACAACTTTTTTGTCGAAAGTTCATTTATTTGCTAAAAAAAACTCATTTTTAAAGTTAAAAATGAATTGGATTGGTGGAGAATTAATCTATTTTGTTAAAAATTCTTTTTTTTTTTAATTAATGTTTGTAACTGATAATTCGTCTTTTGGTTTGAAAATTCGTGTACTGTTTTGTTGAAAAATCAAGTACTTTGATTTATTTATAGAAAATTAAAATACTCGATTAAAAATTGATTTTTTTATTACAGGTTGCTCATTTTATGATTAACAGTGCAAATATTTCATCAAAAAGCATTCTTTTTGTTGACAATTAAGTTTTTTTTTACCTAAAAATATAAATATTGTATTTTTGATTAAAAATTCAACTTTTTGGTTGAAAACTAACTTGTTTGATGGAAAACTGAATTATTTTCTTTTAAATTCGTTTCTGTTTTTGGCGACAATCATTATTTATAATTGAAAATTTAACAATTCCATTTTTAGTTGAAAATTTATCTTGTTTAGTTAAAATCCAAACGTTTGGTTAAAAATAAAAGTATTTTGTAGAAAATTTATCTTTATGGTTTGAAAATTCAACTTTTAATTATTGAAAATTCATATTGTTTGCAGAAAAATTACATTTTCGGGTTGAAAATTCCATCATTTTGTAGAAAATTTATCTTCTCGGTTTAATATTCCTCTTTTTCTTTAAAATGTAAACTATTAGTTTAAAAATCCATTTTCTCGCTCAAAATAAAATATTTGTAAAATTTTATTTTAAACGTTTAAAAAAAATTTAACTACTAGATAAAGAAAAATATGTAAAATACTTTTGAAAACTGACTCAACTCTGCTATCAACAAAAGTACAGTCTTACCTATTACGACCCGTTACTACTTCCACTCCTCACGACGGAATTCAAGGTATAAAATTCCAGTTATTTTTTGAGCGATAAAAAATTATACGCAATTTCTCTCATTGAAACCCTGGGAATTTACAATAATATTTAAAAACTGCTTGAATAAAAAGATCTGTTTTAAGCAGATACCAAAAATTTCCAAAACTAAAATAATTTTATTTATTTAGTAAAAACAAATTAATTCAAACATGATAGAACATTTAGCAATCTTTCCAAATTGATAAGCCACCATTTTTAATTCTTATTTAAAAATATGAATTCTTGAAATATAAAATGAAATGTGTATAACAATGTTTTATTATTGTACTTCAAGTTTGAATCGAAAGTTTTGTTTTTTAATTAAACTTTTTAAATTTCAAATTCTGAAATTTGGGTTCTGTATTTTTATATTACAAATCTAAAATCCGTGAAAAAATAAATAACAAATTATTCGCCAATGCACAAATATTCAACTTTGTTTATCCTCTGAAATAATTGAATTTTGCAATATAGTAATACAAATTCTGAATTCATTCAAAAAAGGAAATTAATTTTTTTTTCATTAAAAATATATCATCAATTTTTTACGAAGAATTCCATAGCATTTTGTTGAATTTGATGAGCTCATCGCTCTCAGAGGTTCTGAAACTGGTCAAACAATGCAAAAAAAAATCCTACCTCTGAATTTGAATAATCCAAACACTAAAATCACATTTGAACATCAATCACGACATTGTGAATTCTTGCCATCTCCTTAATTTAGTCAATACACGTTCGCTACGCGTTTTTAGAATTTGGCAATTTAAAAATACGAGATATTGAGAGTAGCACTACCTCCGTTGAAGGCTAGGCGCGCACTGAGCGCTGAGCCTGACCGATTTGGATCCAAGGCAGCTGATCTATGCCTGATCTCTCTTTCAGTCACGTGGCTCTCTCTAAAAGAACCTCCCATCGATAAAAAAAATGTAGTAACAAAACTATGAAAAATAATTAACAAGGTGAAAAAAAATGTTTAGGAGACAAATAATTTCCATTTGTATGGTAGAATCTATTATTTTTTAATTTGACTAGCATTTTCATTTTAAATTTCGCGCCAAAATATCATTGCGCCATCTGTCGGATTTCAATATTTCGCGCGATTTTTCAAATATCTCATCCTTCTTTATGCTTTTATTATTAACTTGGAAAAGTGAAAACGACTTTCATATATTGGAATCGTAAAAAAAGGTTCAAATTTATTTAACATTCTTAAAGCGCAGCATTTTTAACTTCAAAATAAGCAAACCTGCAAAGGTAAGCCTAGGTATTCTAAAACTCGTTTTAGGGCTCCAAAATTTTGTTCTTATTAGCTCCGGAAAGTAGAAAAGACTTTTATAGCTTGGAACCGTTTTATAAGGTTAAAATTTATTTAAATTTTGTAATGGAACTCATTTTCAACTTCAACATCGGCAGTTTTACAAAATTAAGTGCAGTTATTCTAAAAGTCATTTTGGAAATAAAAAACTGGGGCGACTTTAAATGAGAGGTTTTCAAAGTACAGAAATGTCAGTTTTCTGAATTTCAATTTAGCTGACAAGAAAAATATAGCAAACAAAAAGTTTAGAAAATTACGAATCGGGTGAAAAAAATGTTTTTTTATAAATAATAAATATTTGTATAGCAGAAACTATTACTTTGGAATTTAACTGATATTTAAACTTTCGAATAATCTAATTCTTCTCTGTTTCCTTATTAGCTTGGAAAATTTAAAAAGACTTTCATTGCTTAGAATCGTCTTTAAAAATCAAAATACAAATTTTAAAAATGTATTTAATTTTCGTAACTGAATAGAATTTTTAACCTTAAAACCAGCAGTACTACAGAATTTTGAATGAGCTGTTTTGTAATTTTAGAACCTTATGTTTTTCCTGAATTTGTGTTTAGTAGTTAAAAAGAAAAAAAACACACCAGAAAAAGTATGAAAAATCATGAATAAGAGCTAGAAACCGATTATGTTACAATTTTTCCATATTTTTATAGCTGAAAGTATAGTTTTTTAATTTGACTGAAGTTGTAATTTCAAAATTCGCGCGCAGACCATCGGTGTGCCATCTGCCGGATTTCAATATTGCGCTCGAATTTTCAAACCTCTAATTCTTCTCTCTGCTTTCCTTATTAGTTTCAAAAAGTGAAAAAGATTTTCATAGCTTGAAATCGCCTTAAAAGATTAAAAGTAAAAAGTTAAAATGCATTCAATTTTGGTTAATGAACATAATTTTTAACCTCAACATCAGCAGTGCCACAAATTTAAGTCTAGTGATTCTAAGAATTGTTTTTGATCTTAAAAATTCAGGCAATTTTAAACCAAAAGTTTTCTAAGCTCAGATATTTTTGTTTTCTGAATTTGGATTAAAAAATGAGAATAAAGTTTTAAAAAAATGTATAAATGAGTTAATGACTTTTTTTCAATTTGTGCATTCCTGGTATACGTCGATATCCTCTTTAATCTTTTTTATCTGAAGGTACATAGTACTACTTTATTTTCAAACTAGTTCTATTGGACAATTCGTGAGCCTCTTCTCCAATAATTGGCACTCGACGAGTGTTACACGAATTCGTACACTTCCATGTGCACTTGAAACACAATAGAGATTCACTACCTCTCCAAACTGCACGAAAAGCTTCAACAGGAACGCAGGAAAATAAAACTTTTTAATATTTAGAATTTCTAATTTAAAAAAATGTGTAATCTATATAAAACATAATTAACAACTATTAAAAATGTAAAAATATCGAATTGGCCTGAAAATACAAAATAATTAAAATTTGCGCCAAAACTGGAGCGCCACTCCCAAATTTTAAAATTGAGCGCGAAAATACGAAGCATAAAATTCCTTGCTCATTTTTTTTCGAATTCAACCAAGTAAAAAATACTTTTACAATACGTCAGATTTCTTAAGCTCGAAATCAAATACCCAAATGTATAATGCTTTAAATTTTTTAATTTCCTAATAGTAGCTTAAGAGAAAAGCGCCCGACCGGTCAATCAGAAGCTCTGGGGTTTGGTTCCCAGCGAAGCGAAAAAGACCTTTTTTCAGAAAAAATTTTTATTAAAAATCTAGTCTGAAAAGACGCTAAAAATTTATTTTATTTTCTGATGATAGTATAAGATCCTTGAAAAAGTTAGGAATAATGATTATTTTTTGTATATTTGTTTTGCTGGAACTTTCTAATGCCGACCCTGAAATTTTTTTAAACGTGCAGGAATAAAAGATCTCGGGTAAGACTAAGCATTCCGTTCCGCCCAATCAAACAAAAGCCCCGGTTTTAATCTACTTTATGCCCTTTACTGCAGCGAAATGAAGTTTTACGACATTTCAGAACCAGAACGAGCGGAACATTCTTGTAACTCCTGCCAAGCTACCACACTTACAAAAGCACTTAGCAATCTTGTAATTGACGCCAGAAACAGTTATTGTGATACGAACTCAATTGATTTTCTAAATGTATACTCCTCTTTTTTTTTAACTTTACTCTTTAAACTTTTATTCAAGCTAGTAACAAGTAGGGTTCCAAATCAAAATTTCAAATTTTGCGCGCGAAATATAGCAGCGCCACCACCAAGATTTCAGAATTAGGCGCGAACTTTAAATATATAAATTCGTTCTTTTGCCGTTTGTTATTAATTTGAAGCAATGGAGACACACTTTATGTATTAGCCTGGATCAAAAAATGTGTAGTGCGAAATGAAATAATGTGCAAAGGAAAATTAAATTTATTTTCTACCCAAAATGTCCAGTTTAAGTTAAAATTTTAAAGTATTAAAAATGAGCTTCGAAGTTTATTTTAACTAATATTCTTTTTAGTCTACAAATGATCAAAATTTCTAATTAATTATCGCAGACTTCAAAGTCTTTCCCCTATTCCACTCTTCATCCATTTTCTTCATTTTTTTATCTAAATGCGAAATAAGTTAAGGAACCCATTTTGGCTTGACAATTCAACGTTTTGGATACAATTTTTATTATTTCTTGACTGAAAAATAATTTTTAATTTAAAATGTATCATTTTGGCGGAAAGAACATATATTTGGTTAAAAATTTATATATATTTTTTAAGATTCATCAAATTTATTAAACATTAATTTGATTGTTTCAGACTTGAGGATTGATTTTTTAAATTGATGATATGAATATTCTATTTTTTGTGAAAATCTGTCTTTTTTATGGACAAATTCAACTATTTGATAGAAAATTCATGTATTTTGCTAAAAATTCGTCTTTCCTGGTAGAAAATAGATTTTCTTGGTTGAAAATTTAACCATTTGGTTGAAAAGTTATCTTTTTTGTAGAAAATAGTTTAGCTTGGCAAATAATTAATTCTGAAAATGTAACTACTAGGTTGAAAACTCATTCTTCTTGTTAAAGAATAATCATTTTAGTTAAAAATAATTCGCTTGGTTTGAAATATAGCTTTTTACTTTTAAATTAAATTGGTCTTTCATTCAACATTTTTAATAAAAAAATGTATTCTTTCTTGACTAAAAATCGTTTTTTGTTGAAAATTCATGATTTTGATGCAAAAATGATCTTTTAAGTTAAAAAGTAATTTTCTGATTGAAGATTCTTCATTTTCGTCAAAAATTAATTTCTTTGATTCAAATTCGAAAATTAATTTTTCAAATTGATAATTTAAAATTTAAATATTCTTGGTAACAAATTCGTCATTTTGATCGAAAATTTAATTACTTGGTTAGAAACTCATTCTTTTGGTTAAAGATTCATAATTTTAGTTTAAAATTAATTCCTTTGATTAAAGATTTAGATATTTACTTGAAAATTAAATTTGTTAAAAATTAAACTATTGAATTTTTATCCTTTTTGCTGAAAAATTCAACTATTCGGTTGAAAATTATTTTTTTTTTATAGAAAATGAATGTTCTTTGTTGATAATTCATTTTTTTTAAACTAATAATGTTAATAATACATTTCTTTGGTTGAGATTATTTGTTTACTATTTTTGTACATAAAATTAATTTTTTTTAACTAAAAATAGAACTATTTTAGTTTTGTTGGAAAAAGTTTTTTTTTAGTTAAAATTCGACTATTAGGTGAGAAATTCGTATATTTAGTTAAAAATGCGTCTTTTTTGTTAGAAAATCAATCTTCTTAGTGGAAAATATATTTTTTTGGTAGAAAGTTAAATGATTTTATTGATTTCATTTAATTTTTGTTATAAATTGATGTTTTCTAGTTAAAAAGTGATTTGTTTTACTGGGACATTCATCTCTTTTTTATAGAGTAAACCTTATTGGTTGAGTTTTCAAACCAAAAAGACGAGAATGCTCAAACAATTTAAATTTTTAACCAAAGAAAAAAAACGTATTTTCTACTAATGAATAAAATTTTTAAGCAGAAAATGTAAATTTTCTACAAAAAAAAAGAAGAAAAATGAATTTCCAACAAAAATTTTAATTTTCAATAAAAATAATAAAATTTTCAGTAAAATAGTTTAATCTTGAAAAAAAATAGTTGAACGTTCAACTGAAAAACAAAATTAATTTTTCACAAAAGACCTGAATTTTCAACCAGAAAATGTGAATTCTCGATCAAAAAGTATGAAATTAAAAAAAAAGTTAATTTTGAACCAAATTGTTGGATTTTAAGCAAAATAGTTGAATTTTAAATAAACAAAAAAAGAAAGTTGAACTATTTTGTTGCTTTTGTGTAATTGTTGGCATAAATTGATCTTTTTTAGTTAAAAATTTATTTGATTAACTGTAAAATTCGTCTCTTTTTCTGTAGACCTTCTTGCTTGAAAAATCATCTTTTTGTTTGAAAATTTAATTATTTCATTTCAAATTCGTTTTTTTTTTTTGTAGAAAATGAATCTTTTTAGTGGAAAAATCAAATATTTTGTTGAAAATCTAATACTTTTACTTCAACAGATCGAATTTCTGCTGGACTTTTCTCTAAGTTATAATATCGTTGGATTTACTTTTTCTTAGCTTGAACTTTTCTTAACACGAATTTTTCTTGTCTAAGGTCATCTACCCCCCTCCCCCCTCCAAGGCATTTTATGAATAATTGAACATATTCTTTAGAGAAAAGAAAGATATTTTCAAAGAAATTTGAATTCAGAACGGATTTGTTAGAAAATTAAAATATTATATTAATGATGGAAGATACTTGACTCGATTATGACACCTTTCATGCTAGAGCATGTTACAAGATTACGTCTAGTAGAAAAACCAAAAGGGTTAAGAGATGGAATTTAGCGGCTCGTGCGTAGTCGGGTCACGGACCGTCTCGAGAGGAACGTGAAAGCATGCATGCTACATTCTAAATAACAACCACGTTTGATCATCCAGGCCTTTAGACACGTACACGTTCTATCATAATCACCCTTTCATGTTACTCTATTCATAATGCTTTAATGCTTGCTGCTCCTATTTTTATCACAATTCCCAACTCGCCTCATAATTTTGTGTTTCTCGAGTTAAACAAGAGAGAGTAAAAATTTATTAGATTATCAACAGTAAAAATGACAAGAGAAAGGTTTTGGAGCACTAAGAGATTTGGAAAACGAAAATTTGTTTTGAATTTCGCGCGCAATTAGGAAATTCGGGCTGTGGCGTACCAGTCGTTTACGCGCGGAATTCGAAAGCGGAATAGGGTGATTTTTGACGAAATCAGGGTTTTAAAGTAAAAAAATATCAAATTTTCAGAAAATAACTAAATTTTCAAGCTAAAAATTCGATTTTCATTGAAAAATATTTTACCTTGAACCCGAAAAGATTTATCTTCAACAACCAAGTTCTTTTTCAACCAAAAAGTTACATTTTCAACAACAAAATTCTTTTGAACCATACAGTTGCTAAAAAAGGAATTTAATACAAACAAATTAAATTTTTTATCTGAAAAGATCAATTTTCAATAAAAAAAGGTCATTTTCAACCAAAATAGTTAAATTTTTAAACCTGAAGATGAATTCCCAACGAAATACTCCAATTTTTAACTAAACTAGTTAAATTTTTAACCCCAAAATATGAAATTTTATTTATATTTATTTATATACTGAAATAAAAAAATATACTATTATACTATTTACATACTGAAAAAACAAAATAAATTTTCAACTAACTAATTGAATTTTTAATTTAAAAAATTAACTTCGAGCCTGAAAAAATGAATTCGTAACATCAAAATTAACTTTCTACCACCACAGCTGAATTTTGAAACCAAAAAGCCGAATCTTCAACCGAGATAGTTGAATTTTCAACTGAAAAAAACAACATGGATTTTCTACCAACCCATTGAATTTTCAATCTAAAAAAATAAATTTGAACCTTAAAAGATGAATTTTCAACAACACGATTAATTTTCTACCATCACAGTTAAATTTTTAAACCAAAAAGATGAATCTTCAACCAAGATAGTTGATCTTTGAAATAAAAAAAAAAAAATGAATTTTCTACAAATGAATTAAATTTTTAATAAGAAAATGTGAATTTTCTGTTAAACAAATATGAATTTTCAACCAAAATAGTATAATTTTGAACAAACTAGTTTAATCTTCACCAAAAAAGTTAAATGTTCAACTAAACTCGTTACATTTTTAAGAAAAAAAAGGAATTTTCTACAGAATAATTTACTTTTCTGCCAAAAATAGAAACTTTCAACCAAAAAAGTAAAATTTTAAACAGGAAAAACCAAATGGATTTTCTACCAAGCAACTGAATTTTTAATCTAAAAAAACAAATTTTGAACCTTGAAAGATTAATTTTCAACAAGAAAATTAATTTTCTACTACCACAGTTGAATTTTTAAACCAAAAAGACGAATTTTCAACCACGATAATTGAATTTTTTAATTTAAAAAAAATTAATTTTCTACAAATGAATTAAACCTTTGACCATAAAATGTGAATTTTCTATAAAAAATATGAATTTTTAAGCAAAATACTATCATTTTCAACAAAATAATTTAATCTTCAAAAAAAAAGTTAAATTTTAAAACAAAACAAAAATTTTTCTAAAGAATAATTGACTTTTCTACCAAAAATATGAATTTTTAACCCAAAAATGTTTATTTCCAACAAAAATGTTAATTTTCAAACAATATAGTAAAACTGTCAAGAAAATATTTGAATTCTCAAACAAGATAGTTAAATTTGTAATGCAACAAAACGAATTTTCAGCAAGAGAATGACATTTTCAACCCAAAAATATGAATTTTTATTTATATAGTTGAATTTTCAGCAAAATAATGAAATTTGTAAAAACAAAAAGACGTATTTTCTACAACAGAATAAATTTTTGTATTACAATTATTTTTGTATTATAATTATCAGATACCCTGTTTTTTTGTTCAAAGTCTCAATTATATCCAACGATAAAACTCAGTCCACATTACAAAAAAGTTGATTTCAAGATCTTGAAATTATATAATATTATCTTTTACATACCAAGACGATCACCAAATGCTATTTTGAAATATAAAATCATTCATTGTATAAGTCACACGTACCTGAAACACAGAATAAATATGAACCTTAGTATGTAGTACGATAATACTTTTTTTTAAATATTCAACTTAAAATTACTTCTTGAAAAAAAGATTCTACTCCATCTTCACTCCATTGGGAATCGAACCACAAAACTTCTGAATATTCAAGATAAAAATATACACTTACTTTGCTAAGATATTAGGTTTAAATTAAGTAAATCCTATTATCTCATTTATTAACTTTTTAGAGTATTTAATATTACTAAAAAAATGTTAAAAGAAAGGTTTTCTGGCATTAACAATTCTTATAAAAGGAAATTATTTTTCGAATTTCGCGCGCAATGTAGAAAGCTGGAAGATGGCGCTGCGGTCGATTACGCGCCATATTCAAAACCGAACTCTATTCAAATAGAGTTCCAATTGAATTTTGAAGCTTTCAATTTGAAAGTCAATTCTGCAAAGAAAATCTATTAAGCTTAGAATATTTGTAAAAGTCTTCAAGGAATTTGCTATTCACTAGAAGAAAAGAAACCCATTTTTAGCATGATGTGTGACGTGCAACGCTCTATAAACTTTCAAACTGACTTTTTAGAAAAAATGGGACGTGACCGACGTTTGTTCTCGTGTTGCGGAGTTCGAGGACTAATTAAATTGCAGCAATTAAGTCATCTGCGCGATTAATTAAGCGGGTCGTCTAGATCACTATGCGTATAATAACGGGGTCGAAATACGGAACGTGCTCCTTTCTCTGGAAATTGAAGAGAGCCTCTGCAACTACCAATTACGTAATTGCTAAATACGGGAAAGGAGAAAATGGAGAATGGTACTGTTTCCAAGCTTCTGAAATACTATAGAATACTCCAGTCACTTTTTAGGCTTAAAAAAATATATCGAATTTTGACATTCAAATTTCGCGCACGATTTCCAAAACCGCATTTAAGTACCGTATTTAAACCGTATTTAAGTTGCTAGAATATTCACATTGAAAAAGAAAGTAAGTTTTAAGGCTTAACAAAAAAAGTGAGCAAATTTCTATATTCAAATTTCGCGCACAATTTTCAAATCCAGATAGTGGCGCTGTTGTAGCTAGAGCGCGAAATTTGAAAATAAAAATATAAGTTTTAAGGCCTATTTATGGAATTTAAAAAATTTTCAAACTCTATTATAAAATTGAAAGAGGAAGGATATAAGAAGTTCTGGGACATTCGAAAATATTGAAAACAAAATATCCAAATTACTGGAATATTCAAATTTGCAAAGAACAAAGTCGAGATTGGTACAATTTTTGAAGCTTTTGAAAATCTTTCAAATAGTTTAGCAGCTTTGAAAACTTATAAAAAAAAGGGTGTCGAAGTTTGAAATTTGAATTTCACGCTCGATTTCCAAATCCGTGTAGTGGTGCTGCTGTCGCTAAAGCAAAATTTGAAAATGAAGATTGAAGTTTTACATTCTATTTATAGAATTAAAATGTTTTTAACTCTCCGTTATGAAATTGAAAGAGAAAGGCTTTGAAAGATTCTGGAACATTCGAGAATATTATGAACAAAATATACAATCTGTATTCAAGTTACTGCAATATTCACATTGGGAAAGGAAAAAATTGAGACTGGTAGATTTTGCGAAGCTTTTAAAGGCCTTTCGAATACTATAGTAACTTTTAAAGCTTAAGAAAAAAAAGGGTATCAAATTTTGACATTTGAATTTCGCGCACGATTTTCAAACCCGGATAGTGGCGCTGTTGTTGCTAGAGCGCTAAATTTGAAAATGAAAAATAAAGTTTGGAAGCCTTTTTATGAAATTTAATAGTTTTAAAGCGCTGTCTTATAAAATCAAAGGAAAAAAGCTTTCAGAAGATTTGGCACATTCAAAAATATAAAATTTCTTTAATATTTATTATTTATTCAAGATATAACATTGTACTAAGTCCCTGGGTAATTCGAAATGTTCCTAAGTGTTTTTTTTTAATATTTGTAATATTTTCTAATGCAAATGCGACGTACGTATAAAAATGACCGTTTCCTCTAAAGATATAAAATGGGAATCCATATATGTGTAAGAAGCACACAAATGCATAACATCACGTGTTGCTGGGAGTATCTGGTCTTGCGTGTCCCACGCACGGAATCCACGAATGATACTTATCTCCGAGTGCCATACTTTTTTTCGAAAATAACAACTAGCTAGATATACCGAGATGAGACAAGATTTGGCAGAGGATTCAAGAGTCTTTTCAAATTTCTCAATATACTCAAAGTCATAATTATTTTTAGTATTCCCTTGAAAAATATATCAGACTCTCTTGAAATTATAATAGAATCTTGAAAATTCATTGGAATTAATTTTAGAGTTCCTGGAACATTTCAGATGATTAAAAAAAATTCCATAAACTTCATAAGACTTTCTAGAATATTCCAGAATTTTTCAAAAATCGTTTTTGTACAAGGAATTCAAAGGAATTCAGATAATGCAAGGAATTCCAAAGATTTAAAAATAATGCAAGGACATCTGAGGAATTTAGACAGTTTAGAAGAATTCAAAGAATTCAGATAATTGAAGGAATGAAAGTTATTCACAGGAGTCCTACTAATTCAGAGGTTTTATACAATATCAAGAAATTCCGAGGACTTCAAAATAGTGCCAAGAATTCATAACAATTCACAGAGTTTAAAAGAATTCCAAGAATTAAGCTGATTCCAATAATGCAAGGAATTCAGGAGAATTTGGAAGATTTAAAAAAAATCCAAGCATTTCAAAAGAATTCAAAAGAATATAAAGAATTCAGAGAACTCAGAAGATATCCAAGAAATTGAATGTGAATTGAAAAGAATTCAAGTGAATGCTAAGAAATTCTAACTAATTAATAATGAATTTATAATAAAAAATTAACTGTGGAATGTAAGTCTGCATTATTAGCAAAAATATTCCGACTTTTGAAAAAAAAATTTTGCGTTTTTGATCAAAGTTTTCAACAGTTTCAAACTTGAGACTCATCTCCAAGAGAGATGCTTTTAATATGGAGGTATTGAAATGCTTCACCACAAATTATTGTGTTGAACAATATAATGAAAAAGTTTTATTTTTTTTTCTTTGGGAGAAAAGATTGTAGTTCATTCTTCACGACCTGAAATACGCAGAGGGAGGATCCAACGAGATCCATCACGCGATTGGTACTCGCTGGTACTTTGTCGCAGATAATACTGGTATTACGACGAGTACAGTCACGGAAAAAATTTATCCTATAAAAAGTGCAGAATGGAAAGCCTCTTTCTTTGAATATTTATAACAGATTTCAATACTACGTAAAAGAAAGCTAAACAGAAAATTCGGAACTGTTGATGTAATGGTATAGCGATGATTATATAATCTGGGACACAGTCTAGGATACACTTGGACAGACACCAAAATTTTATGACGTAATTTTAACAAAATCCATAAAGTTTCAAACGAATAAATGATTTTTTAAATAAAAACAAAAGCTACTTTTCAAAAAAAATTATAGGAGTATATTTTACCCTTAAAGAAATTAATTTAAAAAATATATATTTTAACTAAGTAGTTGAAATCTCAATCAAAAATATTAATCTTAAACCAAAAAAGATGAACTTTCACTGATAAACTTAACATTCAACGAAAAATGGAATAGTTCAGTTTTTAGTTTGAAAATAGAACAATCTTTAACGAAAAAATATCGATTTTCAACGAAGAGGGTTCATTTTCCACAGAAATTTTATTTTTTAAATTGAATTATCAACTTTAAAAAATCAATTTTCAATCCAAAATATCAGTTTTTCTACAACAAAAAAAATGGTTTAATCGAATTTTCTTGTAGAGAAATTAGTTTTTGACCAACTAAAAAAAGATTTTTAATGAAATAATTGAATCCTCAATGAAGAACATTAATCTTTAAACAAGAATACTATTTTTCTACAAAAAGTGACAATTTTGTAACAAAATCCATTAAGTTTCAAACAAACAATTGATTTTTGAACAAAAAAATTTCAATTATAAACTTAATATTCAACCAAAAATGGAATAATTCAGTTATCAATTAAGAAAATTAATTTTCGATTTTCAACGAAGAGGATTAATTTTCTAAAAGAACATTCAAAAAAATAATTATCAACTAAAAAAAATCGATTTTCAATTTAGAATATCAATTTTCAACCAAAAATGGTACAATCGAAATTTCTTTTGCAGAAATTAGTTTTTGACCCACTAAAAATGAGTTTTTAACAAAATAATTGAATGCTCAATGAAAAAGATGAATTTTCACCAAGTATTATTTTTCTGACAAAAAGACGCATTTTCAACAAAATCCATAATGTTTCAAACAAATAAACGATTTTTCAACTAAAAAAATTATTTTCCAACGAAACATCACATGAGAATATTTTACTCTTGAAGAAATTAATTTTCAAAAAAAGGTATTATTACAAAAAATTTCAATCAACTAAAAAAAGATCGGTTTTTAATTTAAAATATCAATTCTTCACCAAAAATAGTGCAATCAATTTTTTTGTACAGAAATTAGTTTTCGACCGGCTAAAAAGTGATTTTAACAAAATAGTTGAATTCTCAATGAAAGAGATGAATTTTCAACGAAGAATATTATTTTTTTTAGAAAAAATGTCTAATTTTTAACGAAATCCATAAAGCTCCAAACAAACAATTAATTTTTTAACAAAAAATATAAATTTTCAACAAAAAATTATTCAAGTATATTTTATACTTGAAGAAATTAATTTGTTAAAAAGTGATTTTAACAAAATAGTTGAATTCTCAATCAAAAACATTAATTTTAAAACTAAAAATAGATGACGAGTCAACTTAATATTCAACCAAAAATGAAATTTTCAACGACAACCAAACAAACCTGAATTCTCTATTGAAACCGATGTTTTTGCCAAATAGTTAACTCTTTAACGAAGAATATCGATTTTCAACCAAGAGAATTCATTTTCTACATAAAAATTTAAAAACAAAAATTTTTAATGCCAACTGAAAAAGATAAATTTTCAATTTAAAAAAATCAATGTTCAAATAAACATTGTATAATCGAATTTTTTTTACAGAAATTAGTTATTGACCAACTAAAAAAGAATTTTCAAAAAAATCATTGAATCCTCATAATGAAGAAGAATTTTCAAACAAGAATATTATTTTTCTGTCAAAAATGACAAATACTCAAAAAAATCCGTAAAGTTTTGAACAAACAATTTATTTTTTAAATAACAAATATCATTTAATAAATTCTGTTATTCTCTGATGATAATACAGATTCCTTGAAAAATGAAATTGTTTCGTTGAAAATTAATCGGCTTTAATAACGGATTCACACATTTTGTTGAAAATTTAATTTTTTAGTTTAATCCAGATATTTTTTATTTTAAATTAAAATATTTTTTAAATATCAACTATTAAATTTTTCTTAGAAAATTCAACCCTTTTAAATTCCCTGATTTAACTTCTTCGGATATAATTGAACAACTTTGTTAAACATGCATGATTTTAGTTATGGGTTAAAAATTAAACTGTTTTGTGTAAAGTTTATCTTTGTAGCCTGAAAATTCATATTCATATTCTCAAAAACTGCAAGAATTTTTTTTCAAAACGCAGTAGGTTATTTTTATTTATTTATCTATTCGACGTGAGAGTTCTTGTTCTCCTAATCGAGTTCAACAAAATATCAAAAAATAATTTAAATAATAAAATGGCGGCTGCTTTTATAAAATTCAGGAAAGTCAATTTCCTTAATAATTTCACTTTTAAAATTTTTGTACACAACTGCTTCACATTGAAAAAAATCATTTTGGAAAAATAGGATTTTCGTATTTTTGTCATAATTTTAACATAAAACATAGAAGAAAAAATGTAGGGCTTGCCATAAAATCTTCTTAATTTTTTCCATCGAAATTTGAAAACTCGAAAAGAAGATATTCAGGAATACGACACCTTTTTTCAAATATTTTTATAAAATTTCTGCTAATTTAAAACAGGCATCCTATATCAGTTTTATTCGGGCCAAAACATTTTTGAGGTCGGTAAAATTTTAATTTTTTTGTTGTAAACAGTGCAAGAGATCACAGAAGAGCTAGCTCTTCTGGTCTTGCAAGAGTTATTTTTTGTAGAACTTTTCTAGACGTGTAAATTTTTGCCTTAACATTTTTTTTACCTTCCAAAAACAGATCTCTTATACTTTTATAAATGCAGTACAATCTGGATTTAGTAATTCTGGATTTAGTGTTTTCGAGAATTGACGCCACGCCGCGCCGCCCGCGGGGATAAGTGAGAGGATCTGCGGTGTTCACTCAGGCGTGACAGACAGAAAAAGAAACACGAGAGAGATAAAACAGTTCCGAGACTCTGGATTTATGGTCACTGTCTGCCCCAAAATCGAAACTAAATCCATATTTGACGGTATATTATATTATATTGCTAATATTACTTATTCAGGGTGGCCGATGGATCTGGAAACTTGTAAAACCCGGAATTGATTTTTATAAATTATTATATCATTCAGTTTAGAATGCTTAATTCGAAAATCTTTCACTTTAAAAAGTTTCCATTTTAGATTTTGAATTTTTAAGCATATATTTTAATTTAAAGAATTTTAAAATGCTGTTTTAAAGGTTAAAAAATGAGAAGTTTTTAAAATCGAAGATATTTTTATAAAAAAACAGGGTGGCCGCCGGACCGGGAATTTGACAAACTTTCAGAAGAAAAATCTGCCCAAGTTCGATTTTAACAGTTTTTTGAAATAATTAAATTGTAGTTTTGAAGATTCAAACAATTACAAATTAAAAGCATTTGGTCTTGAAATTTTTTCATAAAAAAAAACAGTTTCATTTGATCAGATTTAAATATAAATAAATTATTTTTAAAATGGATCTGTACTCTGAGTATAAAAATTTAAACAATAATTGATTTGAACAAACAATTCTAGATCCGTTCCAAATTTGAGAATTTCCAGATTGTAAATGTTTCAATCCGAAAGTCTTGATAAGATTTGAAATTAACAGATCATTTATTCCGATGATTTTATTTTTAAATACAATTTTTCATGATTTATCAATAATATATTTTTAATTCATAGTTTCAGTTCTTGCTTTATATATTTTTTTATTAAATTGAATAAATAAATGTATTAATATATTTTTCTATTAATTTTTTTAGCCATTAAAAATGTAAATGTGCGTTTTACTATTTTCAACTTAAAAATAAATCCATAATAATATAGTCATAATTAAAGGTTTTTATTCAATTAAAAATATTGTGAGTCCAAATTATTTAATTTCTGTAACATTAAATTTGAAATTTTGACGCATAAATAACAATTGAACACTTATTATTTGTAGAAGAAATTTGAGTAATTTTAAGAGATATTTAGAAGTTTTGAAAAGATTCAAAATTAATTGAAAACTTGAAATTATTTTAAGTAATTTACACGAAGTGTGTTGAAATTTTTTTCAGAACTTCTAAATATATTTTAAAATTAATCGCAATTTTCCTACAATTTTTTAAAATCCTGCAAATAAAAAAAAATCCTAAAAATCTCCCATGTTCTTCTTTGATAATTTTTTTAATCTCTTAAAATCTTCTTAAACTTTCTGTTACAATAATTTTTCAAAGTGAAAAATTAGTTTCAATTTTCCTAAGAATCTTAAAAAATTTCTTTTAGTCTTTTAAAGTCTTTCACTATTCTTAAAAAAATTCTAAATTTTTTGTTTAAAATCTTAAAAAATCTACATTTTATTTTAAATTCGGCTGTAAGTATTTGAAATTATTTCAAGTTCTAAATTTAATTCAAATCTTTTTCGGACTTCTAAATATCTCATAAGTTACTCTAATGTTTTTACAAATAATAAGTGTTCTATTCTTATTTATAAATTCAAATTAAATATTTTTTATTTGCAGGATTTTCTAATAGTTATAGAAAAAAATTCAATTAATTTTGAAATATATTTAAAAGTTCCGAAAACAAATTCCAAAATTATTTTGAATTGGGAAAAATTTTAAAGCACTTCTAGATTTCTTAAGATTTTGAAATAATATTTTAAAGCTTTTGAAGGATGCCTGGACTATTTAAAATAAAAATAATTTAACTTCTAATTATTTTATTTAATTTAATTATTTATAGATTCAAGAGTCTTTTCAAATTTCTCAATATACTCAAAGTATATTTTGAAGGATGCCTGGACTATTTAAAATAAAAATAATTTAACTTCTAATTATTTTATTTAATTTAATTATTTATAGATTCAAGAGTCTTTTCAAATTTCTCAATATACTCAAAGTCATAATTATTTTTAGTATTCCCTTGAAAAATATATCAGACTCTCTTGAAATTATAATAGAATCTTGAAAATTCATTGGAATTAATTTTAGAGTTCCTGGATTTAAAAAGTACATTGTATACATTGTTATTATTTATGTTACTCACATAATGAAATATTATATGTTGATACTTGTATAAATATATTTATAAATAAAAAAACACAAAAAAAGTTATTTTATATATTTATTTATGTTACTCACATAATGAAATATTATCTGTTGATACTTGTATAAATATATTTATAAATAAAAAAACACACAAAAAAAGTTTTACTCTCAAAATATTTGAATTTAGCGCCTTTTTCCATAAATATAAATTTTCAACAAAATACGTGATTTCTGGATTTAAAAATCAATGAAAATCAATGAAAAAGATGAATTTTGTTAAGTGAATGATGTTAAGTTAAAAAAATTATTTTTCAATTTTTATTGAATTTTAAAATTTTAATTTTATTCAATATTGTTTAATGGAAAAGTGTGAGTACCTTCCATTTGGAACATGTAAATTGTTGAGCATTTGAATACACAATTTTTGAATTGAAAACTTTATAAACTTCAGTTTTAAAATTTTGGAATTAAAGTGTTCAACTTTGAATGCTTTAATTTATTGTTTATTGTTTATTACTTTACATGGAAAAATTTTAAGAATATAGTTTGATTTTTTTAATTTCATTGGCCGTGAAAAATGTTTACGAACCGGGAAAAAACCGGGAAAAAACCGGGAAAAAACCGGGAAAAACCGGGAAATGACCGGGAAATGACCGGGAATTTTTTTCTTCGATTAAAACGTTTATTCTCATTGTATTTTGAAAAATGTAAAGTGGTTAACAAGAGGAGTGCATTTCACTTCTGAACTTTCGCCTCACTTCTTTTTTTCATTTTTTTGGGTAGTCCGAGAAGCGAAAGGAATACCATTTTATCATTCTGGCAGATGGGCCAAAATTTACGAGTTGCTTCATGTTTTACGATTCGAGTTACAACTGTTTAGTGATTTCGAGCATGAATTATTATGGTACTCCATACGAGTTGAGTATTAATTTATGGGGTTTTGAAATGGGCATGAAAGAGAACATTGTTATTGTATTTTTTCCTTTCAATTTTTCAAGATTATAATTTAATTCTTCAGTATATTGAAAATTCAGGAGTAAATTTCCTTTTTTTAAACTTAAAATAAAATCGAAGCTCTAAATTTAAAACAAGTTTAGAACAAGAAAGAAGTTTCGAGATAACTCCTCTTTTTCGAGTCGAAAAATATTTTCGGTTTATTTTCACTTGGCAGATTCGAGGGGGACAGTTTCAGGCGTTCCCACTTTAGGGCGTGGAGCAATCTAATTAATTATTAGAACATGTGGGTCGAAAATTAGATTTTCAAGATTCTTGGACTTCTCCCTATTTTTTCGCCGACGAACATTTTGTTTTCCCTGACCATTAATCAGATTAAAGTTTACAAATTTAATTTATCTACCGACCAAAAAGAGGAGTTTTCAGCGAATGATGAAACAGTAGATATATAAATATATTTTAACTACGAAATACGATATCAAATAAAAAACATTTGAAAATCAAATTAAAATTATTTGAACTAAAACAATACGAATTAATTTTCAACAAAACAGTTTATTTTTTTTTTAAAGGAGGAAATTTCAGTCCAAGAAACAAAAGACAAAAAAAAGAATTTTTTATTAAAAAATATCATTAGACGAATCTTTAACAAAATAATTAAATTTTCCACCGAAGAGATAAACCTTTAACTAAGAAAAAATAAATTTAAACAAAGTAGTTGAACTCTGACCTGAGTAATAGAATTTTCAATCAAAAATATTAATTTTACACAAAATAATTAAACTTTCAACGAGAGTTGAATTTTCAACAAAAATTAGAAAACTCCAGCTGGAAAAGTTAGGTTTTAAGTTAAAGCAATTATTTTCAAACTAAAAAAAAAGAATTTTGAAACAAAGAGATGAAATTTTTTGCCAAAATATTGAGTCCTCAAAGCAAAAAAAGAATTTTAACAAAGTGGTTTAATCTTTATATAAGTAGATCAATTTTGAATCAACAACGATGAACTTTTAAAGAATAATTTAATAGCAAATATGTCAAACAAAAAATGTTTTAATTCAAAATAAAAACCAGATAAATTCAATGAAGAAAGATGAATTTTCAAAAAAAGTTAAATCCTCAACGAAAGAAGATTAATTTTGAACCAAACAGTTGAATTTTTATCTCAAAAAGATGCCATTTCTATTGAAACAGATGAATTTTCAACTAAAGAAATTAATTTTTAACTAAAATAGACGAATTTTCAAATAAAAATTTCGGTCAAGAATTTAATTTTAAACCAAAAAGAATTCTATTTCAAGCAAGAATATTAATTTTCTACCAAATAGACGAGGTTTTAACAAAATTCACTAATTTTCCAACCTAATAATTGAATTTTAAACTGTAACAAAAATAATTTACAATGAAAAAAGTAATAGTTAAATCTTTAGATAACAAACGAATTTTAAACAAAAAAAACTAAATTTCTACAAAATAGTAAATTTGCAAGCAAGAATCTTAATTTTCTGGAAAAAAGAGAAATTACAACAAAATACAAGGATTTTCAATTAAGAAAGACAAATTTTCACAAAAAAATGAAATATGTCAATTTTCAGCTGAAAACAATTTTTAACAACAAAATAATTTCAGGAATATACTTTAATTTTCAATTTTGAATCTTCTTTCAGAAAAATGAATTTTCAAGAAAGAAGTTCGAATTTCAGCTAAGCAGTTAAATTTCCAGTTGAAAAAATTAATTTTCAACAACAACACAAGAACGATTTTTTAACAAGAAACAAATTTTCTATGAAACAGTTGAATTTTTAATCCAAGGATATGAATTTTCAACAAAAAATGCTAATTCACAACCAATTAATGTAATTTTCAATGGGAGCTAAATTTTTAGTTACAAAAATTAATTTTAAAAAAAAAAACAGAAAAATATTTTTTAACTAAAATTATGGATCTTCAACAAAAAATTGAGCTTTCAAGGAAGAAGATCAACTTTCAAGCAAGAAATTTAATATTCAGCCTAAAAGGTTGAATTTTCAACAAAGGATGTAATATTTAATCACAAAAGATTGTAATTAAAATTAAAAAACAGTTGGATGTAACCAAGGAAGACGAAATTTTCCAAAAGTACTTTAATGCTCAAATAAAAGAGATTAATTTTCAATTAATAAAACAGAAAATTTTAACCACATATAAATTTTCAATAAAATAAATACAATTCTCAACCAAATTCTTGAATTTTCGAACCAACAATAGAAATTAAAAAAAAAGAGTTAATTTTCAACAGAAACCGATTCATTTTTTAACAAACAGTTGCATTTTTAACACAAAAAACTAAGTTTCAATAGAAAAAAAAAGAATTTTTAAACCAAAAAAATGATTGTTCAACAAAACAATCGAATTTTCAATTTCAAAAACTTATTAGTCAAGAGAGAAAAAATAAAATTTTTTATTCTTCAAGCCAAAAAGACGAATTCTCTATGAAACATTTGAATTTTCAATCGGATATTATGAATTTTCGACAAAAAAGTTGATTTGCAACCAATCGGTTGAAGTTGCAACAAAATATTTTACTTTTCTGTTAACAAAAGTATTTCTAAACAAACGAAAAAGAACTATTTTCAAAGAAGAATGTAATACTTGATATTTAAAAAAATATATTTTAATTTTAAATAAAACACAGTTGGATGCAACTGACAAAGACGAGTTTTCAATAAAATACTTGACTGGTCAACTAAAACAGATTAATTTTCAATCAAGCAGTTGCATTTTTTACCCCAAAAAATTGATTTTTTACCAAAAAAATAGCAACTTTCCACTGAATATAGTTAAATTTTCTAACAAATTGTTAAATTTTCAAACCAAAAAGACGAACTTTCAAGAAAAAAGTTAAACTTTGTTTAGCTTCTGAATAAAATTGTTGAATATTTGCCAAAATAATTCAATTTTAATCCAAAGAATAAAATTTTTAATGGAAAATTATTAATTCTTATCTTAAATTGAATAGTTTACTTTTCAGCCGAAAGTAATAAACTTTCAACCATAAATTGTTGGATTTTCTTATCGACTTTTATAAATTCAGTTCGCAATGAAAAAGTTGTAGAAGGGAAAAAAGACTACAAAAAATAAAAGTGATATTTGATAAAGCACAGACTAAATAATAACATTTAAAACAAACATCAAAATTAATTTATAATCTGAAAAAATCATCCAAAAGTGTCTCAATCCACAATTTGTTGTTCTTCGTCAGCACTTCCGTCTAATTGACCTTGAACATCCTCTGGATGAACGAAGCTCTGTTTGGGTTAGAGGTGATAAATGTTCCTCGCTGACTATTCAAGCTGGTTTCTTCAGGTGTACAAAAGTGGTCGCTAGGGAGGGGGAGGGGCTGAGGAGGGGGCAGAAGACACGTGTATTGCATCCTCTTGAAAGTCAGGGACGCTGACTTTACTTTTACCCGACCAGAAATTAAAGAGCCTCAGGTGTAGATTTGATGGAAGGGAGTGGGAGTGGGGGGGGGGGGGGGGGGGGGGGGGGGGGGAGGTCGTAACTTCTAAGAGCGAGGAATCCGTTCTGGAACCGGTAGGACGAGTTCTCCAGTGTTCAAGATATCAGAATGCCTTCTCGTGAGACTTCCCGTACCTGGTGCACCATTCTCTAAGTTCACTACACTGAAAACTGCACAAACGCTCGTAAACTCCACGCAATCGTGCCGTACTCTTCTTTTTATCTCTTTTTTTATGTGGAACCTCTTCCTCTTCTCCCCCACCTCTTCACCCTTCCCACTCTACTTGAAATTGGCTTTTTTATCGTCTTGTACTCGCCCTTAGCTTCCTCTTTCCCTTTTTTTTAAAGCTTGATCTCTTAAGATAAACGAGTGAAATTCCACTGGTTGAAAAAACCAGAAGTGTGTCATGAAAATAAAAAAAAAATTTGTTTCACTGGTTTAACCAGTAGTCATCTAGATGTACGGGCGTTGCCGTCAGTCAACTGGTTAGGTATGACATTTATCATTCCTCATTTTGTGCTAAGAGTACTAATCGACTGAGACGAATGGAAGTTGATATCTTGGCCGCGTGGAGCGCTATCACTGGTTAAATCTGTAATGTTGACGTCACTGTTATATTCAGTAAAGCTGTTTTAGTTAAGTCACTGACTGGGTCATCCAGTAAAAATAGGAAAATCACTGGTTCATCAGTGATATTTAAAAATACTGATTCAACCAGTGCCAATTTCACTGGTTCAGTTAAAGAAAGTGGTTACGAGGTGTTTTGGAAAGTGGAAAAGATAAGCTTTTTACAAAACAGTTGAATTTTCAATTATGAGGTTAAATTTTCAATCAAAAAAACAAATCATATACACAGAAGAAGAATTTTCTACTAAGAAAGATTAATTATTAATAAAATTAATATTTTGTGAACAAATAGCGGTATTTTCAACCAAGAAGATTATAGTCTCCTTATACTCTCCAATATAAACTTAGCTCAGGGATGAAGAAGAAAGAGAAAAAAAAACGCGAATCAAGATTGAAAATCTACAGAATCTATAATAAAATAATAGAGGATGCATCGACAGTGATCGGGCTTTTCATTGTTAGGAGTGTGACTGAAGTGTGTGGTACTCCGGGTGTAGGAAGAATGTCCGGTGATGCGTGGTGGAAAGATGAAACCAAGCAGCCGCCCAAGAATAGAAAGAAACGCATAAAAGAAAGTTGAACATCACACGCAAGAGTGTTGAGGAAAGAAATACAATAAGACTAATTTTCTACTAAAAAAAGACGAATTTTCCATAAAATTAATAAATTTTCAACTAAACAGTTTTAGCAATGCAGGTAATGTTAGTCCAAATTTTATTTTATTATTTTTAGTTTTTTTTTGTCTAAAATTTATTAACATAGTAGTTGAATTCTTAAACTAAAAAATATCAATTTTCAAACCAAAATGATGTAGTTACATTTTCATTCAGGAGGAGTAATTTCCAATAAACAAAAACAAATGATCTGAATAAACTTTAATTTTGTATTGAATAGTTGAATTTTTCTACCAAATTGTTACAATTTTTAGCCAAAAAGTCTATTTTTCTAGAAGACATTTTTAAATCAGTTGGATTTAATCAACAAAGACGAATTTTTAACAAAGTACTTACATCCTTCACTAAAACAGATCAATTTTCAAATAGTTGCACTTTCAAACAAAAAAAATCCATTTTCTTGCAAAAAGACGAGTATTCAACTAAGCAGTTGAATTTATAACCAAGTAGTATAAATTGAACATTTTTTTTTTTCATAAAAATAATTCAATTTTAAAACAAATAATAAAACTAAATATATAAAAAATTAAATTAAAAATAAATAATAATTATGAAATTTAATTTAATTAATTAATTAAACAAAAATTAAAAAATGTACAATTATGAAGATTTAGAATTCACAGATATTTCGCTGCCTTTTTAAAAGCTAGAATGGAATATTATTACACTTGAAAATCAATTAATTTTAAAGACGTTTGAATAAAAATTCTGATAGTTTGATTTCTAAATCTTTCAAATAGATGAAATTTTGAACGTAAATCATTAAAATTTCTGAGTTTTTAATTGCAACATTTAAAACTTACGTAACTTGTTACTAAACAATTAAAAACTTCAATTTTAAAAATTCATAAATGACAAATTCTGATATTTTGATGAATTTGAAATTCAAACGAAAAGTATTCAATTCTAAATCTTCCAAATTGACAAAATTTCAAATTTAAAGCTTCAAAATCAGGAATCAAAAGAATCAAAATCAGGGATTTTTCGATTTTAAACATTAAAAACGACATTGTTGATTAATTTTTGGGAATCTCTTATAATTTGTTACAATTGTAACATATGTTCAATTATATTTTTAAAAAAAGGTGAGAGAAGGTTGCGACTCTCGCCTCGGAATGCCTCGGAAGAGCCGCAGTACGCGAGTACTCAGTCGAGTATATTCCGCAATATTGTGCATTCCAATTGGAAACGGTTCAGGCGACTCCGACTGTTTACGTTTGGAGAGTACCGATTAGTAACAATTCCAATGCGAGGCAACCCCGAAACTGTTTATTACATGGACTCGGAGTGATTTATTTTTTAAAATAAACTTCCCTAACACGCATCTAATTTTAAATGACGAAAATTTGATGTTCCAATACAAACCAAAAAATTTACATTTAATTGAAACACAACTTCAAATGGATACAGAATTTTATAAAATAAACAAATAAAATAATAATTTTATAAAATAAATAAATAAAGCGAGACTATTATAAAAAAACATTTATTTTTTTTAATGAGCAACCTGCTCTGAAGCCATTTTTCTCTTCTTTGCTTCTTTTCTTTTAGTTTCTTTTTTTTAATTTTATTTTTATCTTATTGATCGTGTAGATATTTTTTTCTTTTTCACTGAAAGTCTTTAATCATTGTCCCGAAGCAATTACTTCACTCTAGACACTCTAGGCGTAAATACAAGAGTGATTCGAATAATCGAAAGGGTCTCTCGTTAAAGGCCAGGAAAGATTGACATTTAGAAAGGCATTTTTATTTCTTTGCCGCATCGGTTTAAATCCTGATCAGGGATGGGTACGTTATACAACATATATATTACATTTTTTTCAACATGTACATTACAAACTTTTTTTTACAAATGTATCTTACGTTTCATCACGTGACCAAATAATGTGGAATTTAAAATAATTATTCTAGTAAAGAAAGCTGTTTACATAAACAGTCAATATTAAACAGTTAACTATTTATTTGAATAAAAAGGTTTTTTCGATCACATTGACAAAAACAACTTTTCTTCCTCTTTCTTGTCAACAAATATAAATGTGAATTTAAATTAACTTGCATTAAATCATTCAAGTTGCAAAACAATTGAAGTCAGAATTCCCTTATTGAGAAAAGAAAAATCGGGAGAGGAGCGAGTGTTACGGCGTCATCGCCACAACAACGTACATACGCCTGCGCTGTAAGAGCGACGCCATTTACTTTCAATGGTGAATTCAAAATAAATTTGAAATTATACTTTAAGATCATTTTATTGGCTCCAAGATTCTCTAGAATTCTATTGCATATTTTTATAAGACAATTTTAATTTTTAAATTGTTTTAAAATGCGACACCTACAAAATAATAGTTAAAAAATCTAAATCACTTTATTATTAAAAAAGTAATAACTATTTGTTTTTCTTGAACAATTATCTACTATACCTTTGTCCTGTTAGCTTCACAATTATTTTCGGAGGAAACAATTTTTTTACTTTTCACAGATTATTACAATCTTAATGAGAAGACTCCAATTATATTTTATATTAAAGATTTCATGAAATTATATTAATATTAGTATACCAACATAAACTTAAAATATAAATTGAGAAAACATTAAACTTTCCTAATTAAAACTCAAAACCAAGCAGTAAGTGTTGGGAAAAATTTAATAATGTTTTCTAGCAGGTCATTGCTATTCATTGAATTAGTAAGTTAGTGTGTTTAGTTTAGTGTTTTTAAGTGCTTCAACTTTTATTTCAGACTTTTTTCCTTTCAAACCAAAATTTATCGAAATACAACGAAAAAATGAAAAAAAAGCTTTTTTTGTTTTGATATTAAAAATCAAATCTGTTGGTAATTGCACTATCATCTATGTTGTGTTGAAAATTGGTTTTTTAAATTTTAAATTGATCTTATCGAGTTTAAACTTCAAAAATTAGATTAAAAAATCATTTGTATTCGTTGAAAATTGATCTTTTTCCAAAATTCTTTTGGGCTGAACAATTCAACAATTTGATGGAAAATTAAACTGTTTGGTTGAAAATTAACTTATTATTTAAAATTTTTACTTTTTTGATGAAAATCCGCTTTTTTTTGTTAAAATGATTTTTTTATCTGAAAACTTAACTATTCCATTTTTTATTGTGAATTTATCATTTATAAGTTGAGAATTAAATTGTTTTGTAGAAAAATCACGTATTTTGTTGAAAATTTATATTTATGGAAAAAGGCGCTGAATTCAAATATTTTGAGAGTAAAACTTTTTTTGTGTGTTTTTTTATTTATAAATATATTTATGCAAGTATCAACAGATAATATTTCATTATGTGAGTAACGTAAATAATAAAAAATATTGTTAAACATAATAAATTCTTAAATTCTCTTACACAACCCATCTCTGACGTTGATGATGGTTCTTATCGATGAAAGTCGTCAAAACATATTATAGAGATGTACTTTCCATTTTGTAATACATATTTACATTCATTAATCTTTTTTTTTAATTTATCTTCTTTTCAATAGGATTTTCGAAAAGAGAAAAGTCTGTTTGTAGCTAGGTTTTTTCCAGTAATTAATTAGATTGATCCACACCCTAAACTGGACAGGCCTGAATCACTCCTGAACGAATCCGTCGCGATTCAAAATAAAATTACTGCTAAATTTATTGGAAATTAATAATAAATAATTAAATACTTCTACGAATGTTTCAAAAGAAAGTTTTCTACTCTCTAAATTGCAATAATTAGCATTGTGTCTAACTATTAAATTAATCATTTTATCACTTTCTACTGAATCTAATTTTAAGATTTATGTTACTAAATGAATTAATAACGGTATTCTACTCTGAAGCTAAAAAATTTTCTATTAGAATTAATAAAAACTGAGCTGAAAATTTAAGCAAATTTAAGCTATTTTAAGCTAGAAATATTAAAGATGAAACGATTAAGTTTTTGTTAAAAACTGAACACTATTTAAATTAAAAGTTAAATTATTTTCATTTTAAATAGTTTTAAAATACTTAAAAAGCTTAAAAATGTTATTTCAAAATCTGGAAACATCTACATGTTATTTTATATTTATTCAAATTTTAAATTTTTTCAGAGATTCTAAACATTTTTTTTAATGATTCGGATTCTTGCATCTTTTCTTAAATCCTGCAAAATAAAAAATATTTCCTTAAAATCTTCCAGATTCATTTGTGACAATTTTGGAACTCTTTTTAAATGTTTTAAAATATTTTCTTAAAATTAATTTTTCAAAATAAGAAGTCACTTTCAATTTTCCTAGGAATTTTAAGAAAATGTTGTTTATTCTTTTTGGAACCTTTCATAATTCGTAACAAGCTTTTAATTTTTTTTAACTGTAAAAATCTATATTTTGTTTCAAATTAGACCTTTAAATTACTTGGGAATATTTTCAGGCCTTCTAAATATCTCTTCAATTTACTCGAACTTTTTTTGGGAATTATAATTGTTCAATATTTATTATTCATTAAAATTCAATCATTTTACTCGTAAATTAAATTTTTTAAATAGAACAATTCAAATTGTAACATTGAAAGTTTAATTTTGAAGAATTTATTTATAATTACTGATTTCGAACAATATGTTCATACGAACAATCAAATATTTTTAAATATTAAGAAAATTTTATACTAAAACAATATTTTAAATTTAACAAAAACCCTTAATTATGAATATGTTACTTTGAAGTTATTTTAAAATTGAAAATAGTTTATAAAGTTTCATTCGGGCGTCCACATTTGTTTAAATACTTGAACTTTTCAATTAACTCAGTTTATGTTTAGCGTTAAAATTCGGAAATTCTCAAAAGTTAAACTGATTCCAAATCGTCTTTAAAACATTTTTAAATGAAAAATGTAAGTTTAAAAGTTAAAATCCAAAATGGAAAATTTGCATGTAAAAGACCTTCGAATTGAGCATTGTAAACTGAATAATATCATAATTGAAAAAGATAAACATTCAAATGATTATTTTAAAAATTATTGAAATATAACTTGGACAGAATATTTCCTAACCAAAAGTAACACATTAATATTTTGCTGCAAAACGCAAAAATTTATTTTATTTCATCATGTTGATTTATAACACAACAGAGCAAATAATTGCAAAACAAATTAATTTTTAAACAAATACTTAAATTTCCAAATGAAAAATATCAATTTTTAACAAGAAATTGAATAGTTCAACTTTTAGTTGCAAAAATTAATTTTTAGTAAACAATAAACAGATCTTCAACAGAATATTTTAATTTTCTCCCTTACTGATGAATTTTCAACTGTGATGGTTTAATTTTAAACCAAAAAGATTAGTTTTCAACTGAAACAATGAATCTTTAACTGAAATAGTTGAATTGTTCTAAAAAAAAAATTAATTTTTACACAAAAAGATGAATTGTCAACCAAAACTTAAAAAATTGATGTTCAACCAAACAGATGAATTTTAAATTACAATTGTCGTAAAAAATTAATGCTCAACTAAGAAGATGAATTTTTAACTAAAACTATGGAATATTTAACGAAAATAATAGTTACATTTTTAGACTAAAAAAATTCCATTTCATCCAAAAAAGAACAACTTTTCATTCATAAAGCTAATTTTTATACCAAAGAAATGAATTTTTTATTAGAATAATGAATCTTCAATTAAAAAATGAATTTTTAACGAAAGAGTTTAACATTCAACAAAGTATTTGTGTTTACAACCTAAAAAATGAATTTTCCAATAAAATGATAAATATTTGAATGAAATACTTTAATTTTTAACTCAAAAGAAGAATTTTTAAACAAGCAGATTAACTTTCAAAGAAAAAGACAGTTTTCTACAAAAAAAATTATTTTTAACAAAATACACGAATTTTCAACGAAATAGTTGAATATTTCATTAAAAAATACATTTTTATCAAAATTTTTAAATTTTAAACTAGTAAATCTCAAATTTCAATCAAGAATGGAACAGTTAAAGAAACTAATTTTCAACCAGACTGATGAATTTTTGAACAATTTCTGTTAAAATTCTAATTCCTGACCAAAAAACGGGGTTTCAGCAAAATAGTTACATTTTCTATGCGAGTAGTCAAATTTTTAATAAAAAAATTTATTTTCAACAAAGTAGGTACATTTTCAGACAGTGTTGAATTTTAAATTAAAATAATGAATCTTTAACCAAAAAAAAAAATTAATTTTTAACAGAAGAGTTTAAGTATTAACCTAGTAGTTGAATTTTTAACTAAAAAAGGATACATTTGCAACGAACAATACAACAAAATATTCAGTTATAATTCAGAAATATTTCTTCTTTGATAAGCTACTTCTACTCTAAAAACTACTGCAGTACTTTCTTTATCTAAAATAAAATAAAACATCTCGGTCCATGTCAACAATTTGCCTTGCAGTTTTTCTTTTAAGTCCAAATTAATGTGCAGAATTCCTGAAAAAAATCCAACGTCCAAATTTGGACAACCACTATAAATGTTCCTATTGTGATTTAAAAAAAGATTTCCTAATAAATGAAAGGAAAAAAAATTTTTTTTCGTCAAAATAAAAAAAAGGAAAGAAAAATGAGAATGCAGGTAACCAAATGTCCTTCCTTCTCTTTTTTTAAATTTTATTCGTCTTTTTTATTATGTTATTATTGTCCAATCACAGTGAAAATACATTTGTAAATAATAATCTCAAACGTTTCGGCACTCATACTCTCACCAAGGCAAACAAAATTTGAGCAGGAAGAAACAGCAACGAAATCACGATGCTCTCACCCTGATGCTCAAAAATCAAGACAAATCAAGGGAGAGAGCATCGTGGTTTCGTTGCTGTTCCTTTCGGCTCAGATTTTTCTTGGCTTGATAAGGGTGATGTACGAATGCCGAAACGTTGGTGATTCTTTTTTACAAATTTATTTTTATTATGATTTGATAATAAGAAACACAAAAAAGACGGTAGAAATGAAAAAAGAAGAGCAGGAAGGGGACTTGACTGTTTCCCTTCTCATTTTCCTTTCCTCTTTTTTATTTTTCTCCTACAAAAGAATTCTTTTCATTTTTAGGAAGATTTTGATATATTTTCAAATTGCGATATGAACATTTTATAGTGATTGTTCAAATTTGGTCGTTGGTTTCTTGGTTTTATTTTCAAAAATTCTGTACATTAACTTGATTATAGGAAGTGAAATAGGATTTTAAATTTGATTTTAATCTCATTTAAATTTCTTAAATTCTAAGTCTAAATTATTATATTTATTAGATGACAAACGGACAAAATTAAATGCTTTTTTCTAGAGACAAAAATCCGACAGAAATGATTCAGACGACCCTGACTCTTTACATTGGAATTCCCTCGATTTAGGCTCAAGGCTATTGGCAGGCAACCTCTGGCACTGTTCTTAAACTAGGGGTTTGGATATTTTCGGCTACAAATTTAACTATATTGGTAGAAAAAATTTTCCTTTGTCGGAAAATTTAACTATATTGTTGAAAATTCGTTTTTTTAAAATCACTCTTATAAACTAAACATTTAACTGTTCAGTTCTCAGTTGAAAATTTAACTACTCGCGTGAAAGTTGAACTACATTGGAAAAATTCTTTTTTCTGGTAGACGATTTTTGACGTTAGTTCAAAATGGTTTGGTTAAAAATAAAACAAAATTTTTGAAAATTCACTTTTGTTGTTGAAAATACAACTTTCATGAAGAATTGGCCTTTTTCGGTTAAAAATTCAACTACTTTGGTATAAAATACTTATCTTTGGCTGAAAAATAAACTTGGATTGCTGAAAATACTTTTTTAAAATTAAAAATTAATTTTATCAACTGAAAATGTAACTTTTCCATTTTCCGTTGCAAATCTATTGCTCCAAGTTAGAAGTGTATTACGCCGGATTAGGCTGGATTAAACAGATTATCAGGGCGGATAACTGAGCCGTCCAGTGGATTACGAAAGTTGTTTCCCTCCGGGTTTTACTATAATCTAGAAAAATTTAATAACTTTATTGATTTTAAGAGTAAAGCGATTTTCTAAAAAAAAATTTTGTAATTGAAAATTGAGCGTCCCTTTGCGCCTGATAAACGCAACGCGCCAGCTAACACTGTATGCCGGACTGCAGTCACCTTTTTTTGCAGGTGAGAATGTTTTTTTACCTTACCGTCAAACCAATTTTAATATTATCATGAACTCTTATTATTATTTATTTTTATTATTGTATCATATTATAATATGATACTTGCTGATTTTATTCAACTTGAAATAAGACCGGGTGACTGCAGCCGGACATACAGTATTATTTGGTGCATTGCATTTTACAGGCGCAAAAGAAAGCTCAATTTTCAACTACAAAAAAAAAAGAATCACATTTTTCGAAAAAATAGTTTTGCCCCCACGAGTAAGATTGTTTTTATATTATGCGGTTTAAATATTAAATCAAACAATGCATCCTTGTAAACTTATTATGTACTTTACGAAAACCCGGGTCGTTTTAATCCCCTTAATATTAGTGTCAAACTATTAAATCTGGAGATTGAGTATTCTAACATTACGTCATACAATTGGGGAAGTGTGCGATTCGGACAATGAATCAAGAAAAAATATAATGTGCCGTGATTGAGGTTAGGTTGCATTGTTGGGATAGTTGGCGATCAAAATTTTTGAATTTTGGTAGTTCCTTAAAGTTTTTTTCAAAGATGTTAAGAGATTATTTTTGCACTTTGAGAAAACAAAAATGAAAAAAGACTGTGATCCTTCTTAGAAATCCTACAAGACTTCTTGAAAATCCTTAAACTTCTCCGACTTTTTTTTAAATCCCTTTAAATTCTTTGCAATCATTTCAAATCTTTCGAAGTATCTCGAAATTGACTAAAATTAATTCAAATCTCTTTAAATCCTTAAAATTTTCTAAAATTCCTTTAAATCTTAAAAATCTTTGAATCTTGAAATCTTAGAGATCTCAT
>NC_046661.1:146511915-146535624 GCF_010883055.1 Belonocnema kinseyi | reverse complement strand
AAGATTTCTTGAAAATCCTTAAAGTCCTCCGAATTTTTTTGAACTCCCTTCAACATTTTTGAAATAATTAAAAATATTGTTAAATTGACTAAAATTAATTCACATGTTTTAAATCCAAAATCCTTTAAATTTTCTTAGGCTCCTTAAAATCGCTGGGAAATCCTTAAATCAATCAATTTCTTTAAATACCTTGAAATCTCCTAAAATTCACTGGATCTGTTTTAATAAATTTTCAATAACTCGACTGACTTTCTTTCAAATTACTAAAAATTTCGTAAAACCCTATAAAATTTCTTTTAAATCACTGAATCTTTTTGAACTATTTTTTAATTACTTTTAAATCCTTTAAAAAGAAACTTTAAGAATGCTCCAAGTCCCTAGTAATTTCTTAAAATGAATTGAGTTCTTAGAAATCCTTAAAGTCCTCCGAATATTTTTTGAACTCCCTTCAACTACTTTGAAATCATTTTAAAAATTTCAAAATTGAATAAAATTAATTATAATCTCTTAAAATCCTTAAATTTGTTTAGGCTCCTTAAAATCTTTGAAAAATCCTTAAATCATTGAATTTTTTTTAATCCCTTGAAGTCTCTTAAAATTTATTCAAATCTTTTTAAATAACTTTTTTAATATCTTTAAAATCTTTAAAATCACTAAGGCTCTGCTAAGATCATAAAAAATTTCTTGTAAATCTTGAAACGTTTTTGAATTTTTTTTAAATCCTTTAAAATCAAATCTTAAAATCCCGTCAAGTCCCTATAGTAATTCCTTAAAATCACTTGAATTTTCAGAAATTCTTTAAGTTTTTTTTTGAAAATCCTTTACCTCCGAAGTTTTTTGAAGTTCCTTCAACATTTTTAAAATCATTTAAAATTTTCGAAATTGAGTACAGTTAATTAAAATACTTTGAATTGTCTTAAATTCCTTAAAATATTAAAAAAATAACATCCCTTGAAATCTCTTCAAATTCATTAAAATCTTTTGAAACTTTTCATTAAGTCGCTTGACATTCTTTGAAGTCACCTAAACTGCCTTAAAATTTGATCAAATCTCTTGTAAATCCTTAAAACTTTTTGAAGTCTTTACAAAATCTTTAAAATTCCTTCAAAATCCGCAATTGAGGTTATAACCTTAATTACGGCAAATTATAATTTTTTCTTGATGGATTGCCTAATCCCACGTTATAATAATGAAATAACTGGCTTTTCTTTCTTGAAAGCAAAGCTATATCACGAATTTTTTATTTAATTTCACCACAATTAATTAATTTTAGTCAAACTCCTAGCTAAAATTCTAAACAATGTTTTGCAGTCCACCAAGTGGTATATCCTTACAGATTTTGATGTTACCGACCGAGCGTGACGTAATATTAGACTACTCAATAGAAGAGTTGCAAATACATAAATTTTATAGGGTCGTCTTTCTTTGGATAAACAAAATTAAACAAACGAAGTTAGCTATGAAAAACAAGAAAATATCTTCCATGTTTTCGGTGGCATATTTGGTTAACGCTCCATTCAAGGAAAGTGGCGCTCAAGGTTCAAATCCTGGCTGAGGCAGATTTTTTTGGTACTTCAAAAATTATGTGTACAAAGTGATCGTGTTAAAATCGAAGTTTGTATTTTTTTATGTTAAAAGCTCATGCTAATTAAAAATATTGTACCACATGACTGAAACAAATTAACAAAATAAAAATTTGATTACTAAGTTCTGACAAGTTGCTATTGGGAAATAAGATCCAACAGTAGCATCTATCATTCTATTTATGTCAGTCTGTTTGGAAAAAAAAACACATGATGAATAGCATTTGCGAGAAGGCAGCGTTACACTAATAAGTGTCTATTCATCATCAAAAATTGCAATTCAGTGCTGACGTTTTTCTACATATAGAAACACAGCTGCACTAGCGACATTATAATCGAGGTGAAAGTCGACACCTCGAGAAGTTGACGGAAGCTTTTTTGTCCGACCCAATTAAAACTACAAAAGAAAAAAAAAAAAAAATGGAAAGAAAGTTAATATTTAAATGAAGGATCTTGCAAAACATGATCATTAAAATAAAGCGAAAATGATCAAAAACATAGAAAAGATCATTAATAAATTATAAACAATTTTAATATTCTTATATACTAATTTTTATTTTAAATTCGTGGTTGGAACTTATTTTAAAAAGTTTTATACAAAATTTATTCTGATGAAAATTAAAATAAGATTATTTAAATAAATAGTTCTATCTTATAAATATGATGGAACACGGGAACAACTTTTAATTGTAAATGATTCTTTAATAATAAAGCATGAAATTCTGTTCTTAACTTTTTGATTAAAGGTTTTAAAAATATACTGTTCTTAACATTTTGCTACCACAATATATAATTTCCTTTTTTTAACTTTTAAAAACATGGGAAAGAGAAATTATGGGTACAGGCAAATTTTTTTACAAAAATTTGGATTTTTGCAGATTTTTGAATAAAATTTCGAAACTTTTTGAACATTTTGAAACGTTTTAAGATAATAAGATATTTTAAATGCTTTTTTATTTTTTTAATTAAATTTTTTTTAAATAAGTATAAAGGTTTTGAAACGCTTTAAATGATTTCCTGAATTTTCGAAAAAAGAATGTTTAAGATCTTCAACCAAAAATGTGCAATTTTAATAAAAAAATAATTTGAAACTTAAATAGATTTCAACAAATTAAAAAAAATTGACATATTTGAAGACTTCGAACAAAAAATTGATAATTGTGTACAGAAGATTGAAAGGTTTAAAGAGAAATTTTTTATATAATTTATTTTAAAATATATCAAAACATTTCGATCGATTTTCAAAATTATCAAAAAAATAATGTTCGAACTTTTTCACGACATTTTTTTCCAAAATAAAAAAAAAATCCATACATTTAAAAAAGTAAAATTATAAAAATAATTATAAATTAAAAATTTTTTTTTTTAAATTAAAATAAAATGTAGATTTTTGAAAATTTCGACATAACATTTTGAAATTTTTAAACAATTTTGAAAGGCTTCATGATAGTAAAAAAATGTTTTCTAATGACTCCTGGGGATATTTAAAAAGATTTTAAAACATGACAAAAGATTTCCAGAATTGTAAAAGAAAAAAAATCTGAAAGATTTTAAGGCTATTTGAGAAATAAGTCTTGTAATTTAAAAAAATATTCAGGAATTTTAGAGAAAAGTTCGTGAGATTTCCGAATATTTCAGAAATATTTTTTAAAAATTTCCAAACTTCAAAAAGTTCTAAATATGTTTTACCCTGGAGCTTTGAAAAATCCGTTAAAATAAAAATTATTATCTTAGAAATTTTCCAGATATTTTTGGACTTACCTGCAATCTTCAGAAGCATTTTTGAATTTTCTCGAGATACCTAGAAAAATTATAGAGGAGAGTGGTCCTAGGTCGGCACTGTGGATTAAGCCGGCACTTGCAGGTTTTTTTTAGAGATGGCGCGCTTGTAGACTAAACCATTTTGTCGTAAGACAGGTTGGTAAACATGTACTTTAGACTTTAGTTTTCGCCTGGCAGTTTTAGCAAGATGTACATTTTTCGTACAAACGGAATTCAATTTTCTTCCATTCTCGTGAAGCAGCTACAGGTGTGTAAATATTTTGAAAAGTTCAATCGATTAAGTGCTCTCTGTGCTTTCGCCTGATAAAGTCAATTTTTTATTCGGGTTTGTTTCGTTAGCGTAATAGCATGAAATGCGCAAATATTGCCAGTGGTCCTGAGTCGGCACCAAACAGGTGGTCCTTAGTCGGCACCCTTTTTTTTTTTGCTGCTTTTGTTATTATTTGTGTCTTGTTTTATTTTGGCATGTTTCAATTCTTTTTCACTTGTCTCGTGTTGTTTATTTTTTCAGTTTGGTTTTGTTGATTTATTCTATTTTCTTAGTCATGGAACGTAATTTCATGAGCAAGATATTCTATGTATTTTTCCATTGTAAACATTTAAGTTTGTCCATTTTCTTCTCAAACTTACATAACCAACCCTTTTTCTTGCACCTGAGCGGACAAAATTATGTCCCGACTCAGGACCGGGGGGGGGGGGGTGCCGACTTAGGACCGCTAGCAAAAATCACACTACTATTTTTGTTTTTGACAAAAACTCTTACTGTGCCGACCTAGGACCACTCTCCCCTATATATATAACTTTACAATAAAGAAATGAAAAAAATAATTAGTTATTTAAATTTTTTACATTATAATCAACATTATTTTTCCGGTCAAACCCTAATTTTCCTTAAAAAATTTCCTTCCTGGCTAAAAGTCTTTTTTTAAAATTAATTTCTTTTTCTTGAAGATTCATCTTTTTTATCAGAATTGAAACTATTTGGTTTTAAGTCGAAAAATTTTGATGGATTATTCTACGCTTTTGGTAAAAAATTCAACTACTTGGTTGAAACTACTTTGCTAAAAATTCACTTTTTTGTTTGAAGATACATCATTTGAGTTAAAAAAAAACAGTTTTGTAAAAAAATCGTCTCTTTTCGGAAATATTTAATCTGTTTTAGTTAAAAATACAGTTCGTTAAAAAAAGAATCTTTTTTGGTTAATGATTTAACTATGTTGTTAAAAATGTATCTGTTTTGGATGAATTTAACTGTTTTTTATTAATAATTACTAAACAAGTTTTATATTTCTGAATATTTTTACGTTATGCTACTACATCATTTTTCGTCCCAAATCGTTCGTTTTAATAAAAAATAATTAGAATGTTAAAAAAATTGAATAATTTGAGGTTATGAGCTCGTGTTTTTAACTGGAAATCGATGCAAATTTCAAATAATATTAACAGTTTTTGAACAATTTTAGGTTATAAATCATTTGATGCTAATTGTTTTTTGTCTACTAATCTAAAGTCACTACAATTTTTATATTTATTTTTATTTATAAATTGTGAAAAATATCTCTCAAGCTCCGCCGGGATCCGAACCCAGGTCGTTCCGATTGCCGGTCTGGTGCTTTTATCAACTAAGCTACGAAACCAAAAATAATACGTTTAAAACAATATTTATAATTTTAAAAAAATACTATAAGATCCAAAAATTTTGGATTGACATTAATTTTATATTTTAATTTTAAAATTGCGTGCGATAACTCAGAAAAGTAAGTAATAATAATACTGCGCATAGCGCGCGTATTTGTTTTCCAGCTGTTATAAATAATTTAAAAAAATAAAAATTATCTTTTTAACAGAGAAAGTTGCGAATTTCGATAAAAATATTTGTAAGGGATTTGGAAGTAATTTAAGGTTATGTTAACATTTCAACAAAAAATGATTATTTTTAATCAAAATGATCAAATCTCAAAGAAGATTTACATTTCTAAAAAATTTTATATTACGTTGCGTAATAGTGTCATTATCGCAAATCGGTAATTTTGATTGAAAACAATGATATTTAAAAAAAAATCTTTTAACTATTTTAGGTTATGCTTGTATTACTTTTCTGAAATCGGCGTCGATTTCGAAGACTTACAACTTTGGAAGAATTTTAGGCTATCAATAAATTTTTCAAATCGAAGATTAAAATCGGATTTAAGACGAAAAAATATTACATTTGAAAAAAGATTTCTAATCTTTTAAAAATTGTTATTATGTTTGTTTTTTTCAACGCACAATTTTAGTAGACTTCAAAGCTCAGTTACATATTTTTAAATAATATAAGATTATAAAAACATTTTACCAATAGGTGATTAAAATCAGATTTTGTTCCGTCAAAATTTTACGCCAGAAATTGGTATTTGTGGAAAATATACACTGGAACCTGGATTAGTGCACAGATTAGAGCATGACCGGGAGTGGCGCTCGACACAAATCCAGGGACTCCGAACGTAAACAGAAAGAACCGCGTGAATAATTTCTGTTAGTTTTTGACGCATGACGCAACCTGATGCAACTAACACGGCTATGAAGTCCAACAATTTTATTTTAACATGAGTTTTATATTTTAATTTTAAAAATGTCCAAAGACAAGAAAGTGATAATAATAGCGCGCGTATTTTTTTTCTTCAATTGAAACAACATTTTTTCATTATAAATTATTTAAAATGCTTAAAAATTTACTTTTAACGGAGAAAGTTGAAAATTTTGATAAAACTTTTTGTAACGTCCCTGAAGAGAAGCCGATACCGTTACTCTTGGTTTGCTCCACTTAGTTGCGCCTAAATCGAATATATAAACTGCGTGTATGCCTTTCTAATGTATCAGAATAATCGTAAGATGCCAGAAACAAGTGGCTGAAACAGCTTTTGTTACATAACTTAAGTACCCGCTTAAACGTCAATACCGTAATATTATTACAATTTTTTTTTACCCGTAACATTGCACAGAGAAATTCGAGACCGATCATTAGCCGATAAATTGACCGAGAGAAATTATAATAATAATCTTAAAATAGATTAACGCAATCTTCACAGAAATTGTGAGAAAAAAATAGAATGGAAAGGCCGAGTTCAGGTGTGAGAATTATGTGGTGAAAGTGCGGGGGTTGCGTACTTGAAAGTTAGAGATAAGATAAGATTTCTTTTGTCTTTTTTCTTAAATTATTTTTCTTTTTTCTGGAAATGTAACTTTCATTTTTTAATGCAGGAAATTTCCTCGGCTGTTTTTTAAAATACGTGGAAAACCAATAATTACGCTATGTAAGCATGTATTATTTTATCTGTCACGCGCAATTTTTAAATAAAAATATTATATTGAGATTATTATAATATTTGTGTATCTTATAGTATCAATTATCAGAAATAATAAAAAAGTATAGCGAGGACTGTACTTTTTCAAAATATAGTCGAAACTAGATTTTAATATTCTAGATACAGTGTTCACTCACGCATGACAAAAGCAAAAGAGTAATGATTAAAAATACTTTCCATGGATTATTGATGAAAATTGATATCTTAACTTAAGAATTAATATATAGTATTTTTGTATAGTTAATTTAGCCATTGTCTTTTTGTCAAAAAATAACAATTTCAAAAGAAAAACTCTTAACATAACAGCTTTTTACTTTTTTTGTTTTTAATTAATAGAAATCAAAGATGCGCGCTATGCGTGTCATTATTACTTTATTTGTCTCACACAATTTTTAAAATAAAACGATTTTTCAACCAAATAATTCATCTCTTCACAAAAAAAGTTCAATTCTAAACAACAACAAAATAAATTTGCAAGCAAAAAGTTTAATTTTTAACCGAAAAACACGCATTTTCAACTAAATGATAAATTTTGAACTGGAAAAGTTAAACTTTAATTAAATTTTTAACGAGGGAGGAATTTTCAACTAAAATTAAGAATTCTTAATAAAAAAATTGACTTTTGAACCAAATTGTTGCATTTTCCACCAACTTTCAACCTAAAAAGGATACTTCTTAACAAAATTGTTCAAATTAAAAAAAGACATGAATTTTCAATACAATAGCCAAATTTCCATTTCAAAAATATAAATTTACAAAAAAATGAAACAGTTAAATTTTCGGTTGAAGAAATTAGTTTTAATCCAAAAAGATGACGATTCAAGGAAAAAATCAATTTTTCCCGAAAACAAAAACAGATTTTCAACGAAAATGATGAGTCTTTAACCGGAATAGCTAAAATGTAGTTAAAATTTTAACCACAGTTGAATTTTAAAATAAATTAAGAATTCTTAACCAAAAATGGCTTTTACAAAATTATTGCATTTTCCACCAACTGCGATTGATTGTTAACTAGAAAATGTTTTTATTTTAAATCAAAAACAGTTAAAGTCAAGCAAAAAGATGAATTGTCAACAAAACAGTTGACTTTAAAATCAAATATTGTTAAATTTTTTTAACAAAAACATTAATTTTTAATCCAATAGTTGAATTGTCAATTAAAAAATATGAATTTACAAAAAAATCAAACAGTTAAATCTTCTATTAATAAATATAGAGAAAAAAGATTAATTTAAGAAAGAAAAAAAAACGAATTTTCACTTGAACCGGTGAATTTTTACCTAAAATGATGAATTTTCAACTGGAATAGTTCAATATTATTTGAATTTTCAACGGGATATTAATTTTTAATTAAAATTAAGAATCTTAAAAAAAAATGTCTTTGTAACAAAATTGTTGCAAATCTGGAAATGGTTTAATTTTTTAAACCAAATAAATGAATTTTTAACCCCATAGTTGAACTTTCAACTAAATAAAAGATTAAAAATGAAATAGTTAAATTTTCAGTTGAAAAAATTACTTTGCAACTAAAAATAAAACGATTTTTTAACAAGGTTGTGCAGCTTTGCAACAAAATAGTTCAATTTTCAGCAAAAAAGAAAGATGAACCTCCAAGAAACCCAAAAAAAAGAGTAAATTTTTCTTTTTTGGTTCAGACTTATACTATTTTGTTGGAAATTGTTTTCTTTTTTAAATTGAAAATTTAACTTTTCTATTTTTTAATGGTTATGTAGCTTCGTTGAAAATTATTCCTTTTTTTAAAGAATTAATCTTTATGGGTAGACCATTCAACTATATTTAATTGAAAATTTAACTATTTTGTTGAAAATTTATGTTTTGTTGATTTTTTTTTTTTTAAATTTAAGTATTTTATAAGTCATCTTTTTGGTGGGTGATTCAACGTTTTGGCTTTAAATTCGTATATTTTTACAGAAAATGCATGATTATCTACTGAAAATTGCTGTATTTTTATGTTTGTTTTTTGTTTTGCTAAAAGTTAAACTGTCTTCTTAAAAATCCAATTATTTGGTGTAAAATACATCAGAACTTGGATTTATGATCGATTTTGGGGATGGCTTACAGTGGCCTACAGCATAAATCGAGGGAATCCAAACGTAAACAGTCAGGGCCGCGAGAAGCATTTCCAATTGGAATGCATAATATTATGCAACACACGCGCGTAAGTACCAGCGCACTGCCCCCTTTGTCGCTACGCTACTGTTTGTCATACATGGATGAGCACCTCCTCTCTTTCGGCTCCGCAGATCCTCTCATCGCAAAATTGCAAGGAAGATCGATTCTCGGAACGTCATAAATCGGGACTTCTTAAATCCAAGTTTCAGTGTAAAATTTTTTTAAAACTTTAATATTCTTTGTTTAAAAATTCGAACATGTGGTTGTCAATGCAAGAATTTGATCCAAAATTCAACTGTCTTGTTGAAAATTTAATTATTCTGTTTAACAGTCAACTTTCTGACTCGATATATCATTCTTCCCGTAGCGTTTATAATTGGCATTATTATATTTGATCTTTGTACTTTTAAAAATTTTCCAGTAATAACATTGGAATGAAAGTTAACTATCCTTCTTGTTCTTGTTTTCAACTCCATTCAAGTGGGTAAATCCATGTGTCTATTGGTCAGGTTGGTTTTCCCCTGTTTTTATTGTATAAACATAGTAAACGTGTGGTTGACCTGACGGTGAAAGTCACCTGCAAAAGCCACACGAGATCCTAAATGGAATTCAAGCGCAACTATAGTAAAGCCGCAATCCTATGAATTTGCGGATAGGATGTACGCTTTATAGCCGCAAGGCCACATTCTGGAAGTAATTGGCAAAACCGTATATTTTCGCCATATAATTTATCGTCAAACCAAGTGGAATTCCTCCATATCACATTTTTTCTTAATTTACCTCTTTTCGTGAAACCCTTTCGATTTATTCGGACCACTTACCCCAGGCATTATTTTTATCATACGATAAAACATGTTTACGTTTTCGTCTCGGTTCTCGTAAAATCCGAGTTTAGAGTTCATCGTTCCCAATTCTGCCTCCTGATGTATCAGATAAACTTGAATTGACTCCTATGGGAAAACAACTCATAAAAATGCGAATTTTCAACTAAAAATGGTAGATTTTTTACCAAACAGTTGAATTTTCAACTAAAAAAAAAGCAATTTTCCACCAAAAATGGAATCGTTAAATTTTCAGTTAAAAAACGAATTTTCAGTTACATCAGAACCCCTGGTTTAGTAATTCCTAGTATTTCTGGCCCACGCAGTTTCTCAGGCAGTGCGCGGATACTCGCATGCGGAGATTGCGCAATATTGTGCATTCCGATTGGAAACGGTTTAGATGGCCCAGACTCTTTTCGCTTCGATTTCCCCGATTTAGTAACAAGACTATTTACAGACAACCGCGACACTGTTACTAAACCGGGGTTTGTTATAAATAATGTTTTTCAGTTTCTAGGAATATTTGAGCATGATCGATTAATTAAATAATTAAGTAATATTAAAAAAAATAATGAATAATTTCCTCGATTTTTCTCTGAATTCCATGAAGTTAAATAATAATTCAAACAAATTGTTATTTTATTTACTTATACTTAAAGTTCAGTGCATATTTAGGTAAAATTAATGTGGGTACCAATTCAAATTCAATTTAAACCGCTTAAAATTCATAACTTTTCAAGTAAAAAATTTGGATTTTCAAGGAAATAGAAGAATTTTGTAACCAAATTGTTAAATTTCTAAACAACTAACTGAATTTAAAACTAAAAAATATAAGTTTTTAACAATAAATGGAATAGTTCAATTTTCAGTCAAAAAATTTATTTCCCGCCAAAAGAACAAAAATTTATTTATAAAACAAATTTAGTTTCACTTTCAACAAAGTAGTTTGGTTTTCAACCGCAATGAAAAATGTTTAACTAAGATGATAAATATTTAACTGGAATACTTGAATTTTCAATCAAAAAGCTAAATATTTAAACAATATTAATTTTCTGCTATAAAGACGATTTTTCAACAAAGTTCATACATTTTCAATGAAATAGTTTAATTTTTCAATTTAAAAAAAGACCAATTTTCAACAAAATAGTTGAATTTTGAACTAAAAACCATGATTTTTTAACTACAATGATCAACTTTGAACTGAAATAATTGAATTTTCAGTGAAAAATATGAATTTTCACAAAAATACACATCAATTTTTGATTAAAAAGAAAAATGTTCAAACAATTAAGCAGTTCAACTTTCAGTTAAAAAATTAATGTTTAATGAAAGAGAATTTTCCGGTAAAAAACTAATTTTTAAGAAAAAATAAATTAATTTGAAAACAAAAATTAAGTTTTCAACCAAAGTGATCAATCTTACACTAGAATCATTGAATTTTCAAATAAAAAATTAATTAAAAAAAAATTCAACAAAATAGTTAAAGTTGCAACTCTTCATTCGAAAAAGATGAATTCTGATCGAAAAATGTAGTAGTTGATAATTTAACATGAAAATGTTTTAACTTGTGATAAAAAACAAAGGAATTAAACCAAAAAGAAGGATTTTTAACAAAACAAATACATTTTCAACTAAAAGCAGTCGATTTTCAACCGAAGGTAGAACAGGTAAATTTGCAGTTAAAAAAATTAATTTTAAGCAAAAAAAATGAAACTTAACAAAAAAGTTCAATAAAGTAATACGAAGCTAAGTAGCTTTAATATTGAAATTTAGAAAAAATGAGCACGCCTTATAAAAAATTCCCACGCTTAAAAAAAAAATCCCTGAATTTCCAGGTTTTTCCAGGTAGGGTACACATCCCGAGCGAACTAGTTAAATTTCCAACCAAAAATATAAATCTCAGAATCTGATTTTCTTACGAAAAAAAAACCGAAATTTCAACATAATATATGAATTTTCGATTCAAAAAGATCAATTTTCCACTAAAAATGGAATCGTTAAAATTTTTCAATCAGAAAACGAATTTTCAACAAATACGCAAAATTTGCTACCATGAATTTTGTTCAGTTTTTAAACAGATATGGATTTTTAATAAAAATTAATTTTCGGGCAAAAAAATACTTTTAAGCAAATTGTTGCATTTTGCACGAAGTAGAATTATTTTTAACCGAAAGCAACGAATTCTCAAAGAAAAGAGTAATAGTTGATATTTCAAACAAAACCTATTTTAATTAAAACTAAAAAACAGCTAAAGTTCACCAAAAAAGGCCAATAGTTAAATTTTAAACTCAAAAATATATAAATATACAATAAAAAATGTAATAGTTAAATTTTTATCATAAAAACATAATTTTGAAACACAAGAAAAATGATTTTTCATCAAAATAGTTGTATTTAAAAACAAAAAGATGAATTTTCGAAAGAGGAAATTAACTTCCTACAAAAAAAAATTTTTAACAAAATACATGAATTTTCAACTGAGAAAAACAAATTTTTGCTCAAGTGAAATAATTTAATTTCCACTGAAAAAAATCAATTATTAACAACAAAAATTGTTAAGAAATAGTTAAATTTTCAACCAAATCTATTTTCAACTAAAAGTGAGTCTCCAGGCAGAATTTTTAAGTCAGAATCTTAATTTTCTACAAAAAACAAAATTCAACAAAATACATTAATTTTCTACTAAGAAAGAAAAATTTTATTCTGAAATGAAATAGTTAAATATTCAGTTCAAAAAATTAATTTTTTACTAAAAAAGTAATTATCAAGAAAATAATTGAATTTTCAAATAATCAACTGGATTATCAACTAAAGAAGATAATTTTTTAATTAAAGTTGGATTTCTTTGCATTTATTTATTTAATTAGTGCAAAATTTAATTACATGGTTAAAAATTCATGTGATTTGTTCATAATTCATCTTTTTTGTAGAAAATTAATCTTCTTGGTTAACAATTAACCTTTTCGTTGAAAATTCAACTCTGTGTGAATTTTGAACTATTTTATTGAAAATTAATTTTTGTTTTGTTTTGAAAAATCATCAATTTAGTTGAAAATTAACCTTTTTGGCTGAAAATTAGACATTTTGGTAAAAAAATTAAATTATCTGGATTAAAATTGTACTTTTTTGTAAAAAATTCATATTTTTGGTTCAAAATTAAATTAATTCGGTAGAAAATCTAATTTCTGAGATAAAAATTAAACCGTTTATCTCAAAATTTAACTATATGGTTGGAAATTCATTTTTTTTATTAATCCTGTGTGTTGAAAATTCATTATTTTGGTTGGGGATTCAAATCATTTTCTTAAAAAGTAGTCTTTTTCCATCGAATTTAAGCTGTGGATGATTCTTTTTTTTTTAATTAATTTTATACCAAAAAAAAACAATTTTTTTTTTAAAATACATCAATTTTCAATTAAAAAAAGACAAACTTTTACTCAAATGAAATAATTGAATTTTCACTTCAAAACATTAATTTTTTACTAAAAAACTAAATTTTAAGAAAATAATTAAATTTTGAAGAAAGCAGCTGAATCATCAACTGAAGAATATAATTTTTTAATTAAAGTTGGATTTGCTTGCAAATTTATTTATTTGCTTAGTTAAAAATTTAATTACTTGTTTGCAAATTCATGTATTTTGTTGATGATTCATCTTTTTTGTAGAAAATTAATTTTCTTGGTTAAAAAATGAACTTTTTGGTTAAAAATTTAACTTTTTGTGTAAATGTTCAACTATTTTCCTGAAAATTCATCATTGTTTTGTTTTGAAGAATCATCAATTTAGTTGAAAATTCACCTGTTTGTTTTAAAAATTAGGCAATTTGGTAAAAAAATTAAAGAATCCGGATTAAAATTCTTGTTTTTTGGAGAAAATTCATATTTTTGGTTGAAAATTAAACCAATTCGGTGGAAATTTTAAGTTTTTGCTTAAAAATGAAACCATTAATCTGAAAATTGAACTATTTTGTTGGAAATTCTTTTCCTTTAATTAATCCCGTCTGTTGAAAATTTATTAATTTAGTTGGGGATTCAACTCCTTTTCTTAAAAAGTTGTCTTTTTTCGTTTAATTTAACTGGTGGATGATTTGCTTTTTATTAATTTTTAACTGCAAATTTAAATATTTCATTTTTGGTTGAAAAATAATCTTTTTCATTTGAAATTGCAACTGTTTGATTACAAATTCATATATTGTACTGAAAATTCTTCCTTCAGTAGAATATTAATTTTCCTGGTAAAAATTATTCTTCTTGGTTGGAAATTTATCTTTCCATGTTAAAAATTTATCCATCATGTAAAAAGTTCAATTATTTTGTTGAAAGTTTAATTATTTTGTTAGAAATTAAACTATTTTGTTAGACACATTTTTTGGTCAAAAGTTCAACTGTCTTGTTGAAAATTCAGAAATATTTTCAAAATTTCTAAATTAAATTTTGCAAGTTTCAGAACCGCGGAATGATGTTTGAATCACAATTTGAGATTCTCTTTTTTTTCGAGGGGTTTAGAATTTTTCGAAGTCTATTTTTGGAATTTTCAGAACCTCTCTGTAATAAGTAGAGATTTTCAAAACGTCTTTAAAAAATAATACAAAATTTTTGTTTAATGCAAGACTGAATGACACTCTTTTAAAAGTTCTGGAATGTTCTAAAAATATTATTATGGATTTCCATAATTGAAAATTGATTATTTTATTATAAAATTTATCCTATAAAATTGAAAATACAATATTTTTTCCAAGTTCTTTCAAAATTGACAATCATTTTGGAATTTCATATCGCTTTATTTATCAGTCAATTAAATATTGTTATTATCCCGGTTCAGCTGATACATTTCTTATCTTTTCTTAAATACTTCTGAGAGAGGAATTCACCAACTTACGCCATAGATCATGCAAAGTTTTTATGATGAATTATAAAATTCAAAACTGAAAAGATGATTTATCAACACAAAATAAATTTTACTCGAAAAAATACTATCAATATTGTTTCCAATAAAAATTAAAGTATGAGTGCGGAAAATTGCCTCAAGTGTTTTTAAGTTCTTATCTTGTTTTCAATTTAATTAAAGATTGGTTTTATCCAAATTACTGAATGGAACAAACAAAATTTGGCAATCTAAGCATTGTAATTGATTGAAATTTCATTTTTTTCCAAGCACTTCGATAAGCGATCAGGAACTTGAAATAAATTAATTAAAAATTGTTGTTAAGGGAAAAACACAATACGGATTTAAAAAAGAAAACTTGGTTTCTGATCAGTTTAACTTTTTACTAGAGTATAAATTATATAATATAATAATAAATAATAACCAAAGTTAAAGAAATGAAAATGATTTTAATCACTTAATAGTTAAGTTAGAAGCTTGTTATTATTAATCATTTCTTAAAAATAATGAATTGCAATTTTATATTCATCAGTATAAAGGACCATGTGCGAAACGGTGAATTGTAATTTAAATGCCACGAAGGCATTGTTTTCCTTTTTAAGGCTTCGTTGCTTAAACTTCAACTGACTGCAACACTCACCAAGAAAATCCACGTGCAGCGAATTTCTTATTTCAAAACAAAGCCTCATTTCGAAATATTAATTTCATCAAGATATTAGATTAAATAATAATTAAAATTACAATAAACCTACTTGAAATTCTCACTAGTATTCATCTATTTCTAGTCAAAAATTCAAATTTTTCTTACCTTGGCACATTTTCCAATTTTCTTTTCCAGAATTTTTGATTAGGAATTATAACTAATTTTGAAAAATAACTGAAGGCGAACTACAGAAAAAATAGTTTAAAATTGTTAATTTAAGAGTAGTTATTTAGAGTTTTCTTCTCTTTTATACGTTTTTCGTTTAAAAATTTTATTTAGCAATTATACAGTTGTATTTTTTTTTTAATAAAAATCTACCAAAGAGATTTGTAGATAATCTTTTAGGAACGAACTGAGCCCTACAATATTAGGATTAAATAAGAATAGCAAATTTGAACTAAAGAGAAATAAATCAAAAAGAATTTTATATAGCTATTGTTAAATAAATCATTTATTATCTAATTTTTTATCGTAAGACAAACAATATAAAAAATATTTTTTTCCAAAGGTTCCCCTACAATTTTCTTCCAAAATTAGTTACAATCGACAATGGGAATATTTTCCTCGATTTTATAAATAATTTTTAATAGTCTGATTCTTGCACTTAAGGTAACTAATAAAAAAACATTTGTTTAAAGTTTACCTTTAGTTATCCTCCAAGATTAGTTATAATTAACAATGAAATACTATTTCTAGATTTGATAAATGACTTTTAACAATACTCATTTTTTATCTAAAGGCAACTAATAAAAAAATTATAAAGTTTGCCTTTAAATCTTATCCAAAATTAGTAAAAAATTAAGAATGAAAATATTTTCCTCGACTTTATCTTATCCCTCGATTTTATAAATCAGTTTTAACGATACTGACTTTTGAATTTGAGGTAAATAATAATAAAAAAACATTTTTTTAACTTATCTTTAGTTATCTACTAAGATTAATTACAATCACCAATGCTCATTTTTAAACATTAAATAAAAAATAGAAAAGTACTTTTTTATCTAAAGTTTACCTTCAGTTTTCTTTCAAAATTAGTTACAATTAACAATTTAAATATTTCCCAAGATTAAATAAATCATTTTAAAAATGCAAATATTTTTCTCCATTTCATAATTCATTTTTAACAATGCTCATTTGTGATCGTGAGGTAACAAAGGCCAAAAAAATTCTTTAGATCGCCTTCAATTCTCTTTTAAAGTATGTTGAAAATAACATCGGGAATATTTTCATCAATTTTACAAAAAATGTTCAGTAATGCTCATTTTTGAACTTGATATAACTAATAAAAAATTTTTTTTGTACAATTCGCTTTCAGTTTTTATCAAAAAATAGTTAACAATTAACAATGTATATATTTTCCTCGATCTTATCAATCGTTCTAAAAAAGGGAACATTTTTCACGCTTTTCTAAATCATTTTTAACAAAGCTTATTTTTTAATTATATTTTTGAATCATAGAGCTTATTTTTAACTTGATGTAACTACGAAAAACAATTTTTTTATAGTTTAATTTCAAAATATTTTTTAAATCATTCATTTTGTCAATCTTTTTTAACAATGCTCATTTTTTATCTTGAAATAACTAATATAATATTTTTTTCTTAGTTCTCCTTCATCAATTTTACAAAAAATGTTCAGTAATGCTCATTTTTGAACCTGATATAACAATTGAAAAATATTTTTTTCTACAGATCGCCTTTAGTTTTTATCCAAAATTATTAAAAATTTAACAATGGAAATGTTTTCCTCAACTTTATTAATCTTTTTTAACAATGCTTATTTTTTATCGTGACATAACAAAACAAAAATATTCTTTAGTTCGTCTTCAATTATCTTCTAAAGTTAGTAAAAATATAATATCGAGAATATTTTCCTCAATTTTATAAATAATCTTCAGCAATGCTCATTTTTTAAATTTATATAACTAATAATTTTTTCAAACAGATCGCCTTCAGCTCTTATACACAAATAGTAAACAATTAAAAATGAAAATACTTCCCTATATTTTATCAATCATTTTTAACAATGTTCTTTTTTTATTTTGAGACAACTAACTTAAAAAATATTTATTTATAAACTTCGCCTTCAGTTCTCTTCCAAAATTAGTTACAATTAACAATGCGAATATTTTATAATTAATAAAATAAATTTCAGTTTTAATAATGCTAACTTTTGGGTTTGAAGTAACTAAGTGAAAAAAATTGTTTTATACTTTACCTTTAGTTATCTTTTAAATTAATTGTCATTGACAATAAAAATATTTTCTTAGAATTTATCATTGATTTTTAACAATGCTCATTTTTGAACTATGAACAATTAATGAAAAAAATATATTTTTATATAAAGGTTAACTTCACTTTTCTTCCTAAATGAGATAAATTAACTATAGGAATATTTTTCTCGACTTTATCAATCATTCGTAACAATGCGCATTTTTGTTCTTCATAAAACTATTTAAAACAAGTTTTTTTCCTAATTTTGCCTTCAGTTCTCTTCAAAAATTGGTCACAATTAACTATGAGAATATTTTCCTTAATTTTTAAAATAATTTTTAACAAAACTCATTTTTTAACTAGCGATAATTATTTTAAAAACTGGGTTTCTTTAAAAGCTTGGCTTTAGTTTTTATCCAAAATTAGTTTACATTTAACAATGGCAATATTTTCCTCGATTTTACCAATTATTTTTAAGAATTCTCGTTTTTTTTTCAACTTGAGATAACTAATAAACAAAATTTGTTCAAGGCTTGTCTTCAGTTCTTTTCAAAAATTAATTACAATTAACAATAGAAATATCTTCCTCGATTTTATAACCTCTTTTTAACAATGCTTATGAACTTGAGATGACTATTGAACATTCCGAATGAATCCATAATATCCGTCAGGCATAAATCACAAACTAATTGCTCATTATGTTTTGCTGATGATAGTGAAATTAAAAATAATTTCCTCTCCTCCTTGCTCACTTTCACCTCATAATGAGCAAGTAAGAAGATATTCGTTACAGTAATAACTAATCTAAATGCTACCAATCATCGATTAAGTGGTTCAGGTTCACTGAGAGTAACCTTAATGTGATTTGTGGCTGATTTTAAAATGAGACGATGATTGCCAATTTATCTCCTTGTTAAGCCATTTAAAAAATTCTAAGAAGACTAATAAGTGAGTACTAATTAGAGCACTCGTGTGGTGACCAATTGGTTGTTTGCAAAAAGTCTCAATCTATGGACTTTGAACAAAACTTGATAGAAAGCTGGGAAAGGCTTTTGAATTTCTACCCAGACTTTCTCATTTTATGTAGATGCAAATTTAAAATTTAAAGAAGTGAAAACTTATATACTGCAGGTGCATTTTTTTATATAAAAAAAAAATTTTAACGGCATAGATAACAGTCTTCACAGGATAAAATGTTATAAAAACAGGGAAAAAATGGGGTTTTCACGGGTACTATATAAAATTCAATTTGAAACGCTTTAAATTCCTAATAATTAAAGTAAAAATATTTCCTTTCAATCTCTTTATCTTCTACAAAATATATACATTTTGAACAAATAGCTGAATTTTCAATCAAAAAGGTAAATTTTATAAGAAAGAAACATTTTAAGTCTTTTTAACATAAATTTGAATTTTCTCTAAAAAAAATGAATTTTTACAAAACTTTAAAAGAATTTTAAATTTAAAAAGATTTTTAAACCAATTTTAAACCACATGTAGACTTTTGAGGATTTGAATCCAAAATTTAAAAAGTTTTGAAGATCTTTGAAAGGTTTCACGAAAATAAGCATTTTTTCAAGATTCCTGAGCTAATTTTAAACAGTTTTTTACTTTGAAAAATTAATTTTCAAAGAAAATTTAAAAAGATTTCAAAACATTTAAAAAGATTTCTAAAAATAGGGCAATAGAAAAATCCCGTAAAATAAAATTCTCGAGAAAGTAAACCTCTCGAAAAAGAAAATTCCCGAAATTATGAAACTGCCGTCAATTTAAAATTAAAAAATTTGCAGAATGAGAAAATTCCTGGCAGCTTTAAGGAATTGACATTTTTTTGATTTCGAAGGATTTTTCAAACCTTCAGAAAAATTTCATTCAGCTTAAAAGATATTTAGGAATTTGAAAATTTGTGAACAGATTAAAAATATTTTAAAGCTTGAAATGCTTTTCTGAACTCAAAAATTCGGAAAAATAAAATATTCCGAAAAGAAAATTTTCGAAATTATAAAATTGTCAAAATATAAAAATTCGACTTGGACAATTCTAGAATAATAAAGTTCTCGATCAATTTATAATATTAGCGTATTTTAAAATTCAAGACAGAAAATTTCCAAAATATAAAATATCCGCAATAGGAAATTTCCGAATTTAAAGAAATAAAAAATAATTTTTTATTGAATATTGTTTATTTATTAAAAATACAATAATCAAAGAAGAATTTTATATATTCGGAAATTCCGAAAATTATAAAATTGCCAGAATATAAAAATCCCGAATTACAAAATTCCTGTATAATACAATTCTTTAGCAATTTATAATATTACCGAATTTGGAGATTCCCGAATTTAAACAATTACAAAAATTGCTTTTAGTTATAAAACTATTATCTATTTATTAAAAATACAATAATCAAATATTTTTATCAAGACATTTTCTTTGTTGTTTAAAATTGTTTTGAATTAATTTTTGAATTTAAAATAACAATAATTGAAGAAAAAAATATTTTCCTGAGTGAAATCTTTTTTTAAATGTGCATAGCATTTAAAAAATTACAAATAACGTTCTCGATAATTGTATTGTTAATTTAAAAGAAATTTATTTTAATAAATAATATTGTTTAAAATACAAATTTTTAATAGTTTAAATTTGATAATTTTATAAATCGGGACTTTTCTAATTCGGACATTTTATAATCCGGCGATTTTTTGTCAGGAATTTTAAAATTCTTTAGTATTATAAATATAAACTTTTCAAGAATTTTATTATTCAGAGATTTTTCAATTCGGGATTCTTATTTTCTGGCAGTTTTGTAATGTCGGAAATTTTATGCAGCAGCGGATTTTATTTTACAGGATTTTTCAGTCGTTCCTGGAATTTAAAACACTAAAATAAAACTATACTTGATCGAAATATTTCATTATCGTATAAATAATAAATAATATTTATTGACAAAACGTTTCTGTCAGGAATATTATTATTTGGGAATTTTCAAATTCCCTAATATTATAAATTGTTCCGGAATTTTTCAATTCGAGATTTTGATAATTCGGAAATTTTATAATGTCGGGAAATTTCTATTTGGAATTTTTTTTTTCAAAAATTTTAGTGTCCAGAATTTTATTTTTAGAGATTTTTCAGTCGTCCCATAATACGCACATTTTAAAATAGAACTTTAAACTTAAAAAATGTATTTTCTCCAGTAAGAATATTTGATTATTGTATTTTTAATTAATAAATATTCCCCATTAAAAAATTTATTTGGCTATTTTCTGTCGGGAATTTATTATTTCGAGGATTTTATTTTTCAAAACTTTTTTGTCCCTGAAATTTTAAATACTAAAAAAGTCATATTTTTATTAAAACATTTAATTTTTTGTTTTAATACATAAATAATATTTATTAACAAAATATTTCTTTAATGGTTTAAATTCGGGAATTTAAGAGTGTCAGATATTTCATAATTTGGCAGTTTTCTGTCAGTAATATTATTATGGGGCAACAGAAGAATCCCGAAAAATAAAATTGCCAAAATTGTGAAATTTTTTAATTGGAAAATTCCCGAAATTATTAAATTTCCGGAATATAAAAATCCCATATTATAAAATTCCCGAATTTTAACAATTAAAATTTTTTAAAGTAAATATCATTCATTTATCTATTTATTAAAAATACAATAATCAACTATTTTTTTCAAAGAAATTTGTTCTTTTTGTTTACAGTTTTTAAAAATTAATTTAACATAACGTTAATTGAAAATATATATATTTCTAGGTGAAATTTTTTTTTTATAATTTTATAATTCGGGATTTTTCTAGCTTGGAAATGTTATAATTCAGGAATTTTCTTTTGGAAATTTTCAGAATTTTAAAGACAAAACAAATTATATTTGATCAAGCTATTTCGTTATTCTATTTTAATAAATAAATAATGTGTATTAACAAAACATTTCTTGAATGGTTTAAATTCTGGAATTTTAGAGTATCGAATATTTTATAATTCGGCAAGTTTCGATCGGTAATATTATTATTTATAAATTTTTCAATTCTGTAATACTATAAACTTTTGGGAATTTTTGGTAATTTCTGAAATTTTGCAGTTCGAGAATTTTATTGTTTAGAATTATTCAGCCGTACAAGAAATGTTAAGCACTGTAAAAAATTATATCTGATCAAATATTTTGTTATTGTATTTTAAGAAACAAATAATACTTTTTAAAAAAACATTTATTTAATAGTTTAAATTCTGGTTTTTCATATTTCGACAATTTTATATTGGAATTATTGGAATTTTCTATTTCGATGAATTTGTTTTTCGTGAATATAATTTTGTTTTTTATTTTTCAGTTGTCTCGGAAATTTTAAACACCAAAAAATTATATGTTTATCAAAACATTTTATTATGGTATGTTAATAAATAAATAATATTTATTAGTCAAACATTTCTTGAATGGTTTAAGTTCCGGAATTTTAGAATGTCAGATAATTTATAATTTAACAATTTCCTGTCGGGAAGTAATATTTGGGAATTGTCCGGTTCGGAATGTTTTCAGCAATTTTTTAATTTCAGGATTTCTCTATTGCGAATAGTTTCTTTTTCGGAAATTTTATTTTTCAGGATTTTCAGTCACCCCGGGAATTTTACACATTAAAAAAATTTATATTTTTTTCAAAACACTTAATTATTGTATTTCAATAATTAAATAATATTTATTGATAAAACATTTATTTAATGATTCAAATTTTCTAATTCGAATATGTTATTCGAAATATTTATTTGGTATTAAAAATGGTTTTTCGATTAAAGATTAAAAATTTATTTAATTCTATTTAATAACAAACTGTAAAATTGACACAAAAAGATTAAAAAAAATTGATAAATAAAAAAGGTGAGGAAAAATGAAGAAATAAAATAAAAAGAGAAAAAAAGAAGCCCGCCTCCGGTTTATTGATTCTCGAAACTCGAAATAAAATATTCGGGTACGTTCGCAGCATCCACATCTTTATTATGCTGCAACATTTATCTAAAGGGGCATCTCATCTCGTGAAGATGCGGGTAATCAATTCAGGAACTATCGATCGTCGATGGACCACTTGCATTACTCAGAATGACACGTAAAGCAAAATATGAAAATAATAAATGAGATTAACTTACCCACTAAATTGACAGGAGACACCGCTTGAGCTGGTAAAATTGCTGAATTCCATGCGCTATTTGAGTCGGTCGTGTTGGCCCAAATGACAACACAACAAAAACAATAACAATAACAATACGAATAATGTCGTCACGAGTGTCACTACTTCCGTACACACAGTTCGCGCCTGAGGCCTGAGTGGGCCTGAGCATGAGATTTAATTCAAACCTCGAAGAAGCCATTCACGTTCACGCGTTCATGACCTCCGGTCAGTCGGTGAAATCTGCTCTGCTCTACTCTTCTCTGCGGTCTGTGACGTCTGTGTGCAAACCACTATATATCTTTCCTGTGTGGCACTTTTTTCTTCTTGTGTGGGTGAACACTCAGTTCAGTTTATTCAGTGGCGCCTCCAGCGTCGAATTTTACAAACTCGAATGGTAAGCTTCCTACAAGGCTACAATTTACAGACTACAAATGGTTCACTTCCAAACTAATAATCTTTTTTTTATCATTTTTTAATCTTCTTGATCGCGTTGTTAACATGTTTCAACTATTTCGGTTAAAATTTCTTTTCTCGGGCTTAAAATTAATCTTCTTAGTTAAGAATTTATCTTCTTCTATGAAAATTCAATACTTTTTTGTTTAAAATTGATCAACTTTCTTAGAAAGTCACTTTTTTGTTGTTAAAAATTTAACTGCTTTTTTTTGTCAAACTTGCCTTCTTGGGTTGAATGTAAACTATTTTTTTTAGAAAATTCGTTTTTTTTTAGAAAATTGAGTTTTTTTAGTTGATAATTCAACTATTTCGTTAAACATTTAAGGAATTAAAACATTTGTTTTATGTAATTTATGTGATTAGATAAAAATTCTTGTTATTTGATAGAAAATCAATCTCCATGGTTTAAAGTTAAACTATTTTGTTTTAAAAAACGTGTTTCGGTTAAGGATTCAACAATTTGGTTAAAATTTCTTCTTTTTGGTAGAAACTCCATCTATTTAAGTTGAAAATTCAATTATTTCATTCAAACTTTATGTGATTTAAAATTGTTTCATTTATTGGTTTGTTGAAAATTCTTTTTTTTTTTTTAGTTTAAAAAACTAATTGAAAATTCGTTTTG
>NC_046661.1:146507713-146511815 GCF_010883055.1 Belonocnema kinseyi | reverse complement strand
CAAGCTATCTAAGGATGGTACTATAGAACGCCACCTCAAGGTAGGCCTAGTGGCGCCATCTCTTGGTCAGGCCGGAAACTTATCAATCCACCCTCGTACAGAGCTATAAATAAGTTATTCTGCATCTTATCCCGCAAAAGTAGTGCATCACACGTATACTGTATCACGATGCAGTATGAGTTGCTCTTCAATAAATTGATCATCCGATTCCTGCTGAATATTTTCAATGTGAGACAATAAATTCGTCCTAATCTCCTTCTGAGTCGCTGCCATCATTTTCATCTTCATAAGAAGAAGCGTCTAGTATTCGCACACCTGCTCGGCCTAAAACTTTAAGAAAATTTCAATTATAAAATTAATAATTTATAAAATTTATATAATTAACACGTAGGTATGATTTTTGGTAAATTTATATAAAAAAAAACTAAGTGAAATTACTTACCTCTAGAGAAAATGTATTCGAAAAAACGATTATCAGGCGAAATTAAATTTTTTCCAAAGCACTCACTTTACAACCTAGGAAATCACACTTGTGCAAATTTGCACCAAGTCCAACTTTCTAAGTGAACCTCACGAACAGTAAGAGACGAATGAAGCTGGGCCCTACGTGGCATGACTCTGTACCTTATGGACATATTTAACGTTGGGGGGAGAGACTCTTATACCTACCGAGTAACAAGAGACACTTATTTGAAAATTTTGCTGGTCCATATTTGCACAAGTTTGGTAACCACGGGTTAAAAATCAGTACTTTGACCAAGTTTGATTTTAGAGTTCAAAAATTTCCACATTCATAATAATTGACACGGCCCTGATTGTTCATGGTTTAGTGAATCCCGAGTTTGGACGAAGGAGATAAAGGACATCGCCAAAACAGCTTCTATAGCGGAACTGCGGTGTATTATATTAGTCATTTTGTTTCTAATGGCCGAAATTAGTATTTTTGGAGTAGATGTTGTAAAAATGAAATTGCCGAATTATTCTTCTTTTGTCATCCTTATGTAAAACTGCATTCTCGGAAAACATAACTTGAAAGTATTATAAAAAGGTGATTTGGACGGTGTTTATAAAAAGCAATATTATTCACTTGCATCTTTACTTTGCATTTGAGCGATTGACGCGGTCACTCCATAAGCGACCTTCAAAAAAACAAAAGCAAGACTGAGCAACACGAACGAGTGAGGGCGCTGACATGGCTTCATATCACCCTCTGATTGGTCAACATGAGACCATAAAAAAGCGCGGGTAATTTTAGAATATATAAAAATATAAACAGAGGAAATATATTTACTATTCTCGTACATTTTTATCATGGTTCCTCCAAATTTTTGTTTACACAACAAAAAATTTTGTTAAACTAGAATTACATTTTGTTAAACCAATAGAATTTTTCTTTTAGTCAGCAAAAGTTTTGTTGAGCCTAAGAATAATTTTTTTTTTGCATTGGAATCTTAAAAATGGTCATTTTTCTATAAAAAAAAAATTTCTCAACTTTTTTCAAAACCCTGCTTTCACAGATATTCCGTATATAACTGCTTTTATTATGTCGTTTTAATAATTTCGAGCAGGAAATTAAATACACTTTTTTATGTTTATCAATTACATTTTTCTAAAGTAGGACGCCGAATTGGGCCAAATTGGCGCCTCAGAACTATTTGGGGAAAATTGGGCACATTTCCAGGCGGGTTAGTTCTAATTTTTTGCCTTGATCTTCCGTTAAGTGAAAGAAAAATAATTTTGTGAATAAAACTATATTATGTGAAAGAGGGTCGATATTCGACAGACTTAAACTATGGATCAATCTACCTTATATTTTACTCGGAGTCTTCCAGTAATCCATGTAAAAATCATGAGTTTAAGGATAAAAATTGTTGCCCACCAAGCATATATAGACCACAATTCTTCATTGATATCATTTGTCAGCATATTTTTCTTCACTTCGTCAGTTTCTTGATATTAGTCAGTTAAAGGAAATGAACCTGTATAACAGATAAATTCAATTTTTGGTAACATGTAGTAACATGTACTACAGAAATGTTCAGCAGTTGCGAAAAAAACTTCAACCAAATAATTAAATTTTATACTGAAATGATGAGAATGTAAGAAACATTAATTTTCTACCAGAAAAAGACGAATTTTCAACCAAATAGTTCAATTATCAATTAGAAATCAATTTTTCTATTAAAAAAAAAAACAAATTTTCCAAGCCAAAAATGAATTTTCTATAAAAATGTAATTTTTCAGCCAGGAAGATAAATTTTCACCCCCCCCCCCTCCCAAACGAATTTTCAATTAATTGTTTACACTACAAAAAAATAATTTACACCAAACACATAAATTAGATAATTTTAAATTACATAAAGTTTGAATCACATAATTGAAGTTTCAACTCAAAAAGATGAAATTTCTACCAAAAAAAGGAAATTTTAACCAAATTGTTGAATCCTTAACTGAAACAGGTATATTTTAACCAAGCACTTGAATTTTAAACCATGAAGATTAATTTTCTACCAAAGGTGAATTTTCATAAAATTACATAAATTATAAAAAATTAAAAAATTTGCAAAATGTAAAAAAGTTTCAATCAAATAATTGAATTATCAACTAAAAAATTCACTTTTCTACCAAAAACAAAAAACGATTTTTCAAGCCAAAGATAAATTTTCTAAAAAATTGGTTGAATTTTTGACCCAATAAGTAAAATTTGACAAAAAAGCAGTTGAATTTCTAAAGAAAAATGTAAATTTTCAACCAAGAAGATAAATTTTCACCCCCCCCCCCCTCTCGAAAACGAATTTTCAGTTAATTTTTCAAACTAAAAAAAATAATAATTTTCACCAAACACATAAATTGAATAATTTTAAATAACATAAAGCATAAAGTTGGAACCAAATTATTGAATTTTCAACTTAAAAATATGAACCTCCTACCAAAAATAAGAATCTTTAACCAAATTGTTGAATCCTTAACTGAAACAGGTATTTTTTAACCAAGCACTTGAATTTTAAACCATGATGATTAATTTTCTACCAAAGGCGAATTTTCATAAAATTACATAAATTATAAAAAATTCAAAAATTTGCAAAATGCAAAAAAGTTTCAATCAAATAATTGAATTATCAACTAAAAAATTTAATTTTCTACAACAAAAAAATGATTTTTCAAGTGAAAGATGAATTTTCTATCAAAATAGTCGAATTTTTGACTCAACAAGATAAATTTGACAAAAAAGCAGTTCAATTTTCAAAGAAAAATGTAAATTTTTAATCAATAAGATAAATTTACACCCCCCCCCCCCTCCAATCCAAAACGAATTTTCAATTAGTTTTTTAAACTAAAACAAATCATAATTTTCACCAAACACATAAACTAAAAAATTTCAAATAACATAAAGTTGGAATCAAATTATTGGATTTTCAACTTAAAAAGAAGAAACTCCTACCAAAAATAAGAAATTTTAACCAAATTTTTGAATCCTTAACTGAAACAGGTATTTTTTAACCAAGCACTTGAATTTTAAACCATGATGATTAATTTTCTACCAAAGGCGAATTTTCATAAAATGACATAAATTATAAAAAATTCAAAAATTTGCAAATTGCAAAAAAGTTTCAATCGAATAATTGAATTATCAACTAGAAAATTCAATTTTCTACAAAAAAAAAAAAATTTTCAAGCCAAAGATGAATTTTCTATAAAAATAATCGAATTTTTGACTCAACAAGATAAATTTGACAAAAAAGCAGTTCAATTTTCAAAGAAAAATGTAAATTTTTAATCAAGAAGATAAATTTTCACCCCCCCCCCCTCTAATCCAAAACGAATTTTCTATTAGTTTTTTAAACTAAAACAAATCATAATTTTCACCAAACACATAAACTAAACAATTTTAAATTACATAAAGTTGGAATCAAATTATTGGATTTTCAACTTAAAACGATGAAACTCCTACCAAAAATAAGAAATTTTAACCAAATTGTTGAATTCTTAACTGAAACAGGTATTTTTTAACCAAGCACTTGAATTTTAAACCATGAAGATTAATTTTCTACAAAAAAAAAAAAAATTTCAAGCCAAAGATGAATTTTCTATAAAAATAGTT
>NC_046661.1:146488451-146507613 GCF_010883055.1 Belonocnema kinseyi | reverse complement strand
GCCTTGGAGGAGATTATGTTGAGAAATAAAAAAAAAAATTCTTAAAAACGTTGTTTTTCTTGGTCAGGCCGGAAACTTATCAATCCACCCTCGTATTAATGTTTTATAATAATATTTTACAATAATTTTTGTTTAAACAATAAACAATATTATTAATTAATAGATTTTTTATGTGCTTTTTCTTCTAGATTAAGTTTTGCCTATTTTTGCTATGCTTTAAAAATACCTTATTTTCAGACAGCTATAAAAAATATTTCTAATTTAATGTGTAGTTGATAATTTTTCTTGAAAATATGTTCTTGTATCTTTAATTTAAAAAAACAATAGTATAATTTCGATAATTGCAAAAAATTGACCATTTTTTGAAATAAAAATGACATTTCAAAAAGTTCTGTTAATTTTCTTCTTTTTTTACTATTTAGAAATTGTTTATTTAAATTATTGTTATCATTATTGCATTTCATAGTAATTTTCACCCCAAAAAATATATATTGTAAGTTGCATTTAATTTATGTATGCACGAGTTATTGAAATTTAAAAATGCGAAATCCCAAATCGCACAAGTGTGGTAAATATGTATGGGCAGATAAAGTGTGGTATCCACGGATTCAGCATGAATGTAAATATATTAGTGTGGCAGATCATCTGCAAATAGATTGATTGAATGGTATTATAATTGAAAAAGATAACAAATCAAGTCATTATTTTAAAAGCCGTTAAATTCGAACTTAGGCAGCTTTTTCCGGATTTTTCTTCTAAAGGTTTGTAAATTTCCCGGTCAACAAATAAATTCTGCTAAAGAGACTGTTTTAAGGCACCTGATTTTTCTTATTTTAAAAGCCGTTGAATTTCCACTAACTTTCCGTCTACAATTCACAGCCTGTAATGGAATCTGAAAGTTTTTATAAAATTTTCCCATCTCTAACGCTACCCCAGGTCGACTCCGGTAGGTCCCGCCGTCGTCCTAACATATTTAGTTTGCACCATGTGCAAAAAATATTTCTTCCTCGAGAAAGTTGAATTCTAAATGAACCTACAGGAAACCAAACAATTTATTGCATTACTCTTCATTATACAATAACCTCCAAGTGCACCAGTTGTAAAGAATACACATCCCTCGAGGTAGTTGAGTTCTTAATGCACTTTGGAGGAAACCGGATAATTTTTGTCAAGACTCGTTATTAGACAATAACTTCCAAGTGCACCAGGTGTAAAAAGTACGTCTCCCCCGAGAAAGTTCAGTTCTAAATGAACCCTGGAGACAACCAGATAAATTATTTCATGGTCCGTCACTATAAAATAACCTTCAAGTGCACCATGTATAAAAAATACATCTCCCTTGGTGAAGTTGAGTTCTAAATGAACCTTAGAGGCAAACAACCAATTTTTGTAATGACTCGTCATTAGACAATCACCTCCAAGAGCACCAGCTGTAAAAAATACATCTCCCTTGAAGAAGTTGATTTCTAAATGAACCTTGGAGGCAACCAACCAAATTTTTTCATGACGCGTCACTTTACAATAACCTCCAAGTGCACTAGGTAACGGGTCATGAGAAAACTTAGTTGGTTGCCTCCAAGGTTTATTTACAACTCAACTTTATCGAGAGAGATGTATTTTTTACACCTGGTGCACTTGGAGGTTATTGTACATTGACGACTCATTAAAAAAATTGGTTAGTTACCTCCAAGGTGCATTTAGAACTTAGCTTCCTCGAGGGAGATGTATTTTTTACACCTGGTGCACTTGGAGGTGATTCTCTAATGACGGGTCATTTAAAAAACTTGGTTGGTTGCCTTTAAGGTTCATTTAGAACTCAACTTCCTCGAGGAAGAAATATTTTTTACACCTGATGCAAACTAAATTTGTTGGGACAACGGTCGTGACCTCTTGTTTCCATTTCGACATTTTCGTAATGCGTGCTTACACCTAGTTACGCAACACACAACCTGAGCACTGAGTGACTGAAGCGAATGTCCTGCAACATTTTTGCCACTGACCAAACAGCGTCATTCTCTCGCCCCCCTGAATTACCTTGTCCTCTATAACGGGAACTTTTCTTTCGGGACTGCAGTGTATTAATAACAAATTATAATTTTAAGTTAATTAAATATAATTAATATTACCCAAGTGGAACGCCCAATAGGGCATAGTTGGAACCGTCCGTTACAAACCAGACTTGAACCCAATCCGGGAGTAATTTAGACGCCAAATTGGTGCCTCATTGTCAGTAGGGTGTCCTGACTAGGGCCTAAGTATGGCCCCAATCGACATTTCCACGCGGGTAGTCGTTTCTTACTTTAAGTTTAAAATTCAATTTCTACAGGTTTTTCACAGCGAGGAGGACAAAGTGTGGGTAGAAGGACCTGTGACTCTTTGTGTAACTGGAGGAGGACATCCTGCTGTAGATCAAATTCGACAACTTCATCATAGAGATCTCAAAATAATCGTCCCTTACTTACTATTTATGCCAATCTGGCTTAGCAGCATACCATCATCTTCATTAGCGACAGTATCTATTATGCGTCTTTTTCCAATGGCAAATATTTTATTCACAGTTGCTTCTTTGAATGAAACAATTAAATATACGTTTCATTTTTCGAGAATTTTATCTTTCATCGAACATTGTATTTTATCTTATATAACTCTTACATTTGTACTCAAATGTCTCTTACAATAAATTAATGCCACAAAAAGAAGACCAAACATTGCGTGCGCGAATGAAAAATACACTGAGATTTTCGAACACAGTTGACGCCAAGGACCTACCTCTTTACAAGTTAGCGTATGTCCTCACCTTAAACTGTATTTGGTGAAGGTTCTTGCTGTTTTTTGTTATTATCTTTTTTTACATTCTCATCCTAACGAGAAGGTATTGGTTTTATGTGAGATTTAACTTTGTCGGTTTTCATCAAATCTCCACGTTTTGAGACCCCCTGAGCCAGAGAAACGACTTTTACTAAGGTGTTTGTCTGGCTGTCCCTCTGTCTGTAGTCTGTATTTCGTAGGCGCGATAACTTTTGAAAAATTGGTCAGATTGGTTTCTCCTTTGGCACAATTTTTTAAGGCCTGGAAATAAAGAACAAGTTCATAAACCAGCTATTTTGGATGAAAATTCAAAAAGTGACCGCATTTTAAACATTTATTATAACAACTTTTTTAATTTGGTCGACAAGTAGAAAATTCCAAATTTCATCTTACCAAAAATAATGAGCAATCCAAAAAGTCCATGTTTTGGTCAAAAAAGAACTAAAAACTTTTAATAATTATTTTTTATAGGATGCACAATTTTTTTCTATGCGTAAAAACAATTTTAAAAAAAGTTAATTTCTTGACAAACTACACAAGCTATGCAAAAAATAAAATCATAGGAGGACTAGAGTTTCTTTCAATCGTAAAGAATAAGATAAAAAATCTGCCTGCTTCGCGGCAACAAGTCTAGTCGCGAGCTGCGCGCGCGACTCGCAAGTTTGAGCGCGCCTACGGCGCGCGACGTTTGAATTTCGCGCTCGGATATTTATTCCTTGCATTTCGAATGCTTGAATAAAACTTTATCAAAAAGATCTCTTTAAGATGGCAGTATTTTTATGCGTCTTCTTATTCTGAATTGTCTACTTAATTAAGTATAGTTAATAAAGATTAAGTTTCTCAAAGCTCTATGAGCTTTGAGGTACAGATTTTCATCGTGACACTCGCGCTGCGCGCTCGATTTTCGAGTTTTTTCGAGAATTTCGAGGCTTTGTTGAGTCTTTATTTTTCTCGTAACTTCCGTCGTTTTTCCACACATTTTTATTTTTTTTTTTATTTTTAATTTTATTTGTTACGAATAAAACAAAAAGTACGCGTCCTATCAAGAAATGATTCTTAACGAAATTGTAGATATTTTTTGCGATAACAATTTTTGTTAATTCATCTTTTTTCTTATCCTACATAGTTTGACCACAAAATGGAATTTTTTATTATTTTTTATGCAATTAAAAATATGAATTTTAGATTTTTCAAGAAAATCCGAAAATTTGTTATGATAATCTCGCAGGGCTTTCAAAAAGCAATGTTTTTCTTTTCTTAACTTTTTTTCATATTGTGCGTTTTTGGCTTAAAATTTTGATTTTCGGTTGATTTAAAAAATTTTAAATTGCTTTAAATTGCTTTTTGACTTTTTATCAAAAATGGCTGGTCAACGAACTCGTCCTTTCTTTTAGAACCTAAAAAAAGTGTGCCAAAGATGGCTTTGATCCGTTTATTTTTTCGAGAGTTATCGTGTTTACGGATGGACGGTCGGATAGACGGACAGGCAGACAGACAGACTCCATCGTAAAAACTTGATTTTCGGATTTAAGGGGTCCCGAAACGCGGGGATCCGTTGAAAAACGGTGGCGTAAAATTTCGGACAACTCTAATACTTTTTCAATCATAAATGATGAAAATGTAAAAATAAAAAATAGAAGTTTTGGAAATAATACAGAAAAGGGAACTTTATTTAAAAGTCACTTATTGTTTTGCTTGAAAACTCAACTGCTTTTCTGCCAAATTCGTCTTTTTGGGATAATGGGATCATGGTTTAAAATTCGTTTTTTTTTTAAATTAATGTTTTTGGTTTAAAATTTACATTTTCTTTTGAAAATTGAACTTTTGGTTCAAAATTTGGAAACTTTCTTTGAAATTCATTTTTTCTCTTTTTTTAAATTCAATTGATTTTTTGTCAAATTTGTGTTTTTGGGATAAAAATTCAACTATTTTGTTATAAAATCCGTTTTGGCTTAAAAATTCTACAATTTTTGTTTTGTTGAAAATTCTTATTTTTCTGTTTGTTTAATAATTCAACTATTTTAGTATAAAATGTAACTATTTAGTCCACAATTTATTTTTTATTTTTTGAATAAAAATTCATTTTTGACTAAAAACACAATTCCTTCGTTGAAAACTAATCTTTTTTGGTTGAGGATTCAAGTATTTTCTTCAAAATTCATATTTTTCGTCGAATGCAACTATTTTTGCTTGAAAGTTCATTCTTTTTGGTCATTTTTATATTTTGTTGAAAAGTTAAGTGTTTTTTTTTTCAAACTTGTCTTTTTCACAAAAACAATTTGAAACTGTTTGGAGTATACTCGAAGCTGCAGGAATATTTTTTAAATTTTTGCATTAATTTGATAAAATTTTCTAAAAATCGCTTTTCAATTTTAGAGATAAATTCCCACAAAGAGAATAGTGAAACACAGAAATGTAATTACCAACTTAATGAGTTTAAGTTCGGCCTTCGTATTGATTGATGCGAAAAATGATTAAAGTTAGAAAATAAACTGGGTCACCGATATTGTCCTGAGAGATTATACTTTTGCCTTTAAATTAATTTACATTTTTTTTTTAACAAACGAAAATTTTCTAAATTCTTTTTCCTATTAAAAATGAAAAAAATTATTTTATCGTCAAATTTTATAAAATATTTGTATGCATTTCTATTTCCGAAAAAAAACCAACCAGATTTCTAAGCACTTTTACTCTTAAGTTGACAAATTCATTTCATCTTTAACTTTAATAAAATCTTTTTTTTATATTTCAGACATGATGAAAAATATTTCTTTTTTCCATTTAAATGAAAAAATCCATTTTATCTTTAACTTTCATCAAATCTTTTCATGCAATTCGGTTTCCTAAAATAATAAAAAATTTTATTTTCTGAAGAAAATCACTTTTCTTAATGTAAATAACTAAATCTACGCAACTTTATTTTTTTTATTTTAAATTTTGATTAAAAAAAAAATATTTCGCCAAATTTTTACAAATATTTTGCTTTATTTCTAATCTATTAAAAACTTTTATAAAGTATTAAAATGTAGGCATAGTGGTTTTTCTATCAGTCTCCTTTTACATTACTTTTTGAACTTTTCCATCATGGAAATCATTTTTTTGTATACAAGTTTCGGGGCGTCGATAGCCCACATAAAATCGAGATGATTGAATTTTGGATAATCGATTCTGAATTTGCCTAAAGCCTTAGGCAGTTGCTGGTACAATCTATCCACGTCCTGAAAATGAAATAATAAAAAGTTGAAAACTCCTAGTAGTCTCTTGTTAATTTAAAATATTTTTTGAACAAAATAATAATTCCAGAATTTATTCAAAAAGTTGTATTGTTTATATAATTAATTAGTTACCGCTGTACTGGCCAACCAATCATTGTCACCATAAAAAAGTGCGATGGGAATTTCGATCTTCGATAAATCGTAATCTGGAGGCACAGTGCTATTATAAATTCTTATATTTCTTAACATTCCATAATCATAAGGTCGGAATCTATCAGAAATCACCTCTTGGGCAAAATGAGTTAGCGATTTAGTCGAGGTTCCAGCAGGTGTGTGGGCTAAAATCACTGGCAAGAGAGTCTGGAAAATCAAATAAGTGGTAGAACTATGCCAGTAGGACCCCACTTATCGACCAAGCAAGGTTTTGTCCCATCCTGACTTACCGACAGTCGGTATAACCATCAGCCGGTAATTCACGGAACAAAACCTTGCACGGTCGGTAAGTGGCATTCTGCTGCCATAGTTCTATTACCAAAATAATTAATCATTTATAAATAGTGTTCTAAAGAGTTTAAATGCTCAAAGAAATTCTCACGCATGAAAATATGCTCGACCTTTATGTGCTTTTAGAATTTAATGAGAATTTCTAAGCATTTTGAATTACGATTGAAAAAAATCGTATTTTCTCTCTTTATTATTAATAATAAAATTATTTAAATTTCCCCGGGAAAATGTATAGTTTCAAATTGGAAAGGGCGCTAAATTTAAATGATAAAAAAGTCAAAGTAATACAAACATTTCATTCGCATTAAACAGGTCTTTTTCAGGGTTGCTGCAATATTTCAATTTTTAAATTCTTCCAGGTATAAAACCAACCATACACCTAGAAGACTAATAAAATCAATGCAAATAAATTTTGCTTCTAAATATGTTTTAAACACTTTTTAGTTATGTTTTAAAGTAAAAAATAAATAAATAAATTTTGAAACAAAAATGAATTGATTGATTTTCTAGAAATAAAAAACGCATTTTCAACAAAGTACATGAATTTTCATCCAAACATGATCAATTTTCAACCAAAATTACAATAGTTTAAATGCTAGAAAAATAATGTTTAACCAAAAAATAAACAATCCTCCACAAAATATTTTGTTTTCAGCTAAAAAACTGTTGTTGGCCCGAAAATAGGAGAATTATATTTTGAGTTAAAACAATCAATTTTTAAACAACAAAATAATTCAATTTTAAGTCCCAAAGATGTATTTTCGATCAAAAAAGATACAGTTTCGATAAAATATTTAAATTTTTAATAAAAAAGATAAATTTACAAAAAAAAGTAGGATAATTCAATTTGCAGTTAGAGAAGTAAATTTAAAAAAAAGAAAGAACGAGTTTTAAGCAAAATTAATTAATTTTCAACTATAATTATAAATTTTCAAACAAAAATAAAATAGCTTCATCTTAAGATAAAAAAAATTGATTTTTGACTAAAAAACGAACTTTTAACCAAAAATTTGGATTTGTGACCAAATAGTTGAATTTGCAACCCATAAGATGAATTTTCTATCAGCGAAAAACAACTTTTTAATTAAATCGTTTTTTCTGTCAAAAATGAATTCTGAATAAGAAATATAGTAGTTAAATTTTCTACAAAACAGATAATTTCTTAACGAAAAAGATTACATTTTTGTGAAGAAAGGTAAATTTTTAACAAGAAATGGAATAGTTAAATTGGATTTTCAACAAAAATGATGAATCTTCAAATACAAAAAAATTCATTTTCAACGAATTACATAAATTTTCTACAAAAAATAAAATAGTTAAATTTTTAGTTAGAAGAATTATCTTTTAAACAAAAAATTAAATTGTCAACAAAATAATTCAATTATAAATCCAAAGAATGAATGTTCTGCCAAAAAAGATACAGTTTCAATAGAAGTTATAAATTTTCAATTGAAAAAATAAATTTACAAAAAAATAGGTTAATTCAATTTGCAGTTAGAGAAGTGAATTTAAAAAACAATGCAAAAAAGTGTTTTGGGCAAAATTCATTCATTTTCATCTTTAAATATAAATTTTCAACTGATCAATATAAATTTTCAACTGAAAAATATTTATTTTTTAACAATAATGAAATAGTTCCATCTTCAGCTGAAAGAATTATTTTGTAACTAAAAAACCGAATTTTTAATCGAAGAAATTAATTTTTAATCACAATATTGAATTTTCAACCAAAAATTCGAATTGTTGAACAAACAGTGAAATTTTCAACCCAAAAAATGAATTTTCTATCAACAAAAAACAATTTTTTAATTAAATAGTTTTTTTCTAGTCAAAACAATGAATTCTTTAAAAAATCGAATAGTTAAATTTTCTACAAAAAATAAAATACTTAAATTTTCAGTTACTAAAATATATTCTCAACACAAAAAGAAACGGATTTTTAACAAAATTGTTCAGTTTTTACCAAAGAAATGAATTTTTATCCAAAAAGATTAAGTTTCAACTAATGAGAGTACTCTTCTACCAAAAAAGACGGATTTTAAACAATTAGTTGAATTTTCGTCTAAAACATAGCAGAACAAATAATGTAGTTAAATTCCGAGTAAAAAAAATATTTCCAATAAAATTAAAGTCAATTTCCAACGAAATAATATAATTTTCGAACAATAATATGAATTTTTAACCAACTTTTGAATTTTTAAAGGAATTTCCAGCCAAAAAGATTAATTAGTCACCAAGAAGATTAAAATAATATTGTCCCATCAAATTCAAGTTTTTAATAAAAAAACAGGAATTTTAAAGTAAATATTTGCATTTTCACCTTAATTAGTTAAATTCTTAATTAAACATGTACGAGCTGAATTTTCAGTTAAAGCAATGAATTTTCAACAAAACATAATTTTCAACTAAATAATTAAATTTTGAAAAAAAAAATGTTTTTTAAGTTTATCGAAAATTTCAGAACACTGTTTGTTAGGTTTTTCCTGGAATATTTGCTGACTTTCTGGAATTATCTGACCTGTAGTTATGATATATATTTGTTTCAACAAAAAATTTAAAGTATTAAATTAAAATTAGATGCTGAGAATATTCTCGAGAGGATTTGCTCAACATAAATTGTAGGGAATTTCAGAACGCTATTTATAAAAAATGCCGAGAGAAATTTTTCAAACACTATTAATTACTTTTACAACAAATTTAAAAGAAAATACATTTTTATTTTTAATAAAACACTTACCATATTAAATTCACCCGCATCAAATCCAAATATAACAAACATTGCATTAGTACATATTTCTTCTTCGAGAGTGTCAAGGTCGCATCCGAATTTCGCGAGCAATCTTAAAACTCTATTTTGAGGAAGAAATTCGTTCTTTCCAAGAAATTGCGCTATCAGCTAAAAATTAATTTATATTATTTATCAAGGCCATCTAATACTTACTCGATTCCTACCTTACCGACAATTACCCAAGTTTTCAACTCAAAATCTCAATTTTTGAGATCTTCTAGGTAGAGTTGAGACACAAACTCACACAGGCTCACACAGAAGAATATATTGTTTTTTACAAAAAAAAAACGAGTTTTCAACAAAATACATGAATTTTTAACTGCAAAAATTAATTTTATACTTATATGATGAATCTTCAACCAAATAGATTAATTTCTACGAAGGAAGTCGAATTTTCAACAAAAAAAAAGGTAAATTTCATATTTTAAACCAAAGTTGAAATTGTACATTTCTTTAGTAAAAAAAATTAATTTTTAATCAAAAATGACGATTTTTCAATGAAATAGTTCAATTTTAAACTAAAAGATATAAATTTAAAAAAAATTTCTACTGAATCTTCCAGAAAAAATATGAATTTTTAACCCAATAGATGATTTATCAACCAAAAAGATAAAATTTTTGATCAACAAGATGAATTTGACCGAAAATTATTAATTATGTCTAACAAAAATGAATTTTTAAACAAATTGGTTGAGCTTCTAACCAAAAAGATAAACTTTTTACCAAAAAACCCAAATCTTCAACAAAATGAATAAATTTGCAACCAAAAGGATCAATTTTCTACTCAAAAAGACACATTTTTAATGAAAATTATAAATCAACAAAATATATCAATTTTCAGCCAAAAAGATTAATTATTTTCAACAAAAATTATGAATTTTTCCCCCCGAAAAATGAATTTGTAACCAAATAGTTGAATTTCTAAATATAAAGAAGAATTTCCAATTAAGAAGATTAATTTTCTACCAAAAAGACCTATTTTCAACCAAAACGTTGATTTTTCAACCGCGTGGATTAATTTTCTAGAAAAAATTAACTTTTGGCCAAATAAATTAATTTTCAATCCAATCTTTTTTTTCTATTAAATTTTTATCTAAAAAAGAGCATTTTTAAATCAAAAAGTGAATAGACTAAGGATATTAATATTATACCAAAAAAGACGAATTTCCAACCTAAAGAATGAATTTTCAATTGAATATTATTTTTCTACAAAAAAATTAAGCTTTGTCAAAATACATTAATTTTTAATCAAGTAGTTTAAATTTTCAACTAAAAAATATAATTTTTAATCCAAAAATGGAATGGTCTAGAAACATTCAATTGTTACCAAAGAAAGACGCACTTTTAACCAAAAAGATAAATTTTCAACCCCAAACATTAATTTTCTACATATACATGGATTTGGATTTAAACAGTTGAATTTTTAGCTATCGAAATTATTCTCAACCAATAAACGAACAATTTTCAAGAAAACAGTTCTGTTTTTAAATAAACAAAAAATTAATTTTCATCCAAAAAATGAATTTTCAACGTAGTAGTTGAATTTTCAACCAAAGACATACATTTTTAAACAAGAATATTAATGTTTCATCAAAAAAGATGGATTTTCAACTAAATATATATTTGAACTTTTAACAAAATAGTTGAATTTTTTTAATGCATATATTAAATCAAACATAGAATAGTTAAATGTTCAGTTAAAAAAATATTTTCGAACAAACAAAACAAATTTTCGACAAAATAAACTAATTTTTAACCAAAAACATAAATTTTTAATAAGAACTATAAATATTTCACTCAAGAAAATGAATTTTCAAGTACGAACATTAATCTTTTACCAAGAAAATTAACTTTGGACAAAACACATAAATGTTCAACTAAACAATTGAATTTTCAACTACAAAAGGTCACTTTTCAATCAAATGTCGAATAACTAAATTTGGGTTAAAAAAAAAGTTCAATGAAACAAAGAACAAGTTTTGAACAAAATATTGTAACCAAGAAGATTATTCTCTACCAAAAACACTAATTTTAACAAAATAAAAGAATATTCTGGTTTGAAAATCGCGCGCTTTTCATTGTTTCCGGTTCCGGTTTAATTGTAGCCAATCAAAACAGTGGGGAATTGTGGCAGAACTCTACCTAGAGGATCTCTACTCAATTTATGTTGGACGTGACTTATTTTGAAAAATGTTGAGAACGGAGGATTGGCATTGTTACTTATCATCGGCCGGTAAAACAGATTTGGCTTTATTAAAAAGTAGAACACCTGTTTTATCGACAGGGCAAAGTAAAGTTTTTAGTACGGAAAGGAATCTAATCTGTTTTACGGGTTGTCGATAAGAGTTATATTTATCAAATTCCAAAAATGATAAAATGAATTTCAAAGGAGGTTACCTCAATTTCATTTGCAAGAGGTGCCAGGATCCTAATTGGACTTTTTATGTGTCTCATAAAAGCAACTGGAGCGAGGCTGAACATTACTCGTACATTTGAATTCATGTCAGGTCTTTGTGTAGCCATTACGTAAAATGCAGTTGTACCCATTGAATGACCAATATATATCAAACTCTGATTTTTCTTTTTTGTTACGTAAGATATCATCGCTGGCAAATCGTAAAGGCCCACCTCGTGAAAACTAAGATGAATAATCGGGACATTTGATTTTCCACAATTTAGATAATTATGGCCATGACATACTTCCCTGATTCCTACCTTGCCCACATTTTTTTCGAAATTTTCAAAAATAATTTTTTTTTAATTTTTTGAATTTTGGATCCTAGAAATGTTTCTTAGTGTTTTTAAAATTTTAATTTTCCTGGTTTTAAACTAGATATGTATATAAATTTGTTTAGGTGTAAATTGTTGCGAAAAAAATGTCGGTAATGTAGAAAATCTGTAAGTGTTACATGGCATATAACTGAAGACATGCCAAATCTTGTGAAAACTCGTGTTGAAAAATTAAATTTACATTTGACTAATTAATTTCGATGAAACTTTTTTCCGAAACACATTTATTCTTACCTAAAGTCCCAAAATCTTGAATCTGTTACGGGAATAGTTTTGTGGGATCTGGAATAAGTATTTCCACGCATATTTCCCATCCAGACATCATATCCTAAATCCGCAAGGATAAAACCTAGCAATTTAAAAAATGATTAAAATTATATTTTAATTTATTTAAAAATTTCGTTTGTTTTATAATTTTAGAGTAGTATGAAGACGCACTCAAATAAAAAAAATAACAAAAGAAAGTATCAAGTACTTGCAATTTTTAATTTAAGACCATGTAATACTTTTCGGATTCCTACCTTACCGACATTATTACGCAACAACTTTCTTAAGCGACTTTCATTTAATTTCCCAGACTTTCAACTCGATATCTCAATTCGTGTGGACGTGAGTTGTTGTGAAAGAATTTCGCCAAGGTAAGATACGGATAAGTATTACATAACCATCCACATTTCGTTTTTAGGGATTTGCAGCCCAAACTGAAACCCCTGCACAGGACCTCACTTATTCGTTAGGACCTAACCTTACCCATAAGGTCCCTTACCCAGCAAACACGTTCTGTAACTGTTCCAGATCAAAAAAGGAACTGTGTTCTATAACAGTTGTTACAAGTTGTTGACAGAACTGTTCTAGAACAAAAAGGTAACAGCGTTCTAGAAAACTGTGACAAAATTGTGAACGAACTCTTCTAAAACAAAAAGGTAACAGTGTTCTAGAACACTGTGACAGGGCTGTTCTCGAACTATGTGACAGCACTGTTCTGTAACAGTTGCTATGGAATTGTTCTAGAACAAACTGATCACAGACGCTCTATAATATTTGGTTCAAGTTTATTTTATAACTGTGCCGTAACGGTTTTATATCGAAGTTCTAGAACCCTGTTACAAGTGTGTTCTAGAATAAATTAGGAAATAAATAAATTAGTTCGTTAAGACTATGGTCGAGCTAACCCTTGCGAATATCCCTAATGTGGATATCTCAGACGTATAATTTTTTTTAGTCGGGACTGTGTACGCGTTATCCCGGATCAACATATATCCACGGGGATATAGAAATTTCCGACTCGCAGGATATTCCGACGGGTTATCCCTGGAATAATCTGGGACATAAATGGTGTCGAATCGAATTAGTAGAGAGTTAGGCGGCGATAGTAAGAAGGGAATCGAAGGAAGTAGTGTGTATAGTAGAGAGACAGTCAGTGATAATAAAGAGGCGATTAAAAGAGATAGGAGTAAATCTCGATTGACAAAGAGATAGGAAAGATAGACGAGGATAGTAGAGAGTTAGGCAGTGATACTAAGGAGGGAATTGAAGGAAGTAGTGTTTATAGTAGAGAGATAGGCAGTGATAGTAAAAAAGGGATTGAAAGAGACAGGAAAAAATATGGATTGACGAAGAGATAAAAACGATAGCGGTAGATAGTAGAAAGATAGGCAGTGGTATTAATGAGGGGATTGAAAGAGATATGAGTTAATATGGATTCACAAAGAGATAGAAAAAGATAGGCAAGGATAGTAGAGAGTTAGGCAGTAAAAGTAAAAAAGGAATTAAAGTAAGTATGGTGTATAGTAGAGAGATAGGTAGTGATAGTAAAGAGGGGATTGGAGGAAGCATTATATGTACTAGAGAGTTAGGCAGGGATAGTAAAAAGGAGATTGAAACAGACACGAGAGAATTTAGATTGACAATGAGGTAGAAGTGAATATGAATGGAAAGAGATAGAAAAAAATAGACGAGGATAGTAGAAAGCCAGGCAGTGAGAGTAAAGACGGGATTGAAAGAGACAGAACGAAATTTAGATTGATAAAGAGATAGAAAAAGATAGACGAGGATTTTAAAGAGTTAGGCAGTGATATTAATGAGGGGATTGAAAGAGATATGAGTTAATATGGATTCACAAAGAGATAGAAAAAGATAGGCAAGGATAGTAGAGAGTTAGGCAGTAAAAGTAAAAAAGGAATTAAAGTAAGTATGGTGTATAGCAGAGAGATAGGTAGTGATAGTAAAGAGGGGATTGGAGGAAGCATTATATGTACTAGAGAGTTAGGCAGTGATAGGAAAAAGGAGATTGAAACAGACAGGAGAGAATTTAGATTGACAATGAGGTAGAAGTGAATATGAATGGAAAGAGATAGAAAAAAATAGACGAGGATAGTAGAAAGCCAGGCAATGAGAGTAAAGACGGGATTGAAAGAGACAGAACGAAATTTAGATTGATAAAGAGATAGAAAAAGATAGACGAGGATTTTAAAGAGTTAGGCAGTGATAGTACAGAGGGGATTGAAAAAGACAGGTGTGAATATGGATTGGAATCGAGATAGACAAAGATAGAGGGTGGATAGTGGAGACTTGGGCTGGGATAGAAAAGACGAGAATGTCAGAAAGGGGGGGGGGAGCGGGCGAAAGAGAGAGAGAGAGACAGGAGATGATAAGAGATAGACAAGAGATAGAAAGGGCTGGGAAACTCTATTTTTTAGGCAAATGTCGCCTTTTACTTTCACTAATTTTTGTTTCCTAATATTAAAATAGCATACACTATTTTTCATTAAAAAATAATTAACAAAGAAAACGATAAAATGTCAAGTATTTGCAATTAAAAATGTAAAGAGGAAACTAAAGTTTTTGTTTCTTTTACCGAGGGCTTTGCCCCTTCCAGTGATAACCCAATCAGCAGAACTGCCCAGCAAACCGTGTTGTACAAACACAGGGGTTGATCCTTCAGGTCCAGGAATACGATGCATTGTTAATAAAAAACCATCTTCCGTCTCTGCAACATGTGCCTCGGCCGGATATCCAGCTTGTCTTATCAGTCCAGGCTAGTAGATAAAATTATTTTCGTATTGTGTCAGAATTCTTTAAATTTATTTACTTTTAAAATAAATAATTACAGGAAATTATATTTGTTTCTTAATTAATTTTTATTATTATTGTATTGTATCTTCATTTAAACAAAAATAGACGAATTAAATATACAGTTATAAAAATTAATTACAAAAATGATTAATTTTTTTAAATACGAACTTACAGTAGCTTAAATTTTCAACATAATTGTTAAATTTTCAACTAAAAACGTTCAAATTTTAATCAAAAATAGAATCTCAAAAGTGTTATTTAAAGAATTAACTTAAAATAAACAATATATATTTAACAAAATAGTTGCATTTTCAACCAGTGATGGATCTTCAAATAATAAAATAAATTTTTAACAAAGAAGGTCAAATTTCAGTAAAATAATTGAATTTTTAATCAATAAAATCAGTTTTCTACCAAGAAAGACCAAATTTTAATGAAATATATAAAATTTCAACCAAATTATTGAATTTTGAACTAAAAAGAATTAATTTTTCAAACAGAAATAGAATAATTAAATTTTTAGTTGAAAACTTAAGTTAAAAAAAAGAATTTGAAAAAAATAGTTGCATTTTCAACCAGGAAGATGGATCTTCAAATAATAAAATTAATTTTTAACAGAGAAGTTAAATTTTCAACCGAGTAGTAATTGAATAGTTTTTTAAATAATACGCAAACTAAAAATTTCATTTTCATCAATTTAAAAATAGAAATTCACAGAAAATACAAAATTACAAAACAAAAGAAAAAATTGTTAAAATACAATGAAAATTCAGTCAAATCTAATTTTGTATTTGAAATGGCAACTTTTTGAGCTGGAAAAGGGGAGTTTTGTAAATATTTAATATCTTTTCTAGCTTTGCGGTTTTTTTTTAAATTTTCCGAATAATTTTGTTTGAAAATTTATGATAAAAAAGTCTTTTCTATTCATGCATCAACTTTAAATTCTACCGACAATAAAGTGTATTAATATTTAGGTCAATTAATTGGCCTCGAATCAAGAAATCTTTTTTATTTTTGTGTCAACTTTAAATGATAAGAATGAGCAAATTTTTACTATAAAATAGATTTTTAATATAATACAAATGAGCAAACTTCATTACCCATTAATAAATTGTAATAATATTATAGGTCAATCGATTCTTCTCCAACCAAGGATTTCTTTTATTCTTGCATTAACTTTGAATTATGTTAATAGAAAAATTTTATTATAAAAAATCGATTTTTAAATATTATAAGGTGCTAAAAAAATGAAATAAATACATTATATTAGATATTTTTAAATTGTCTAATCTTTAATTAGATCAATTTTAAAAAATTCCAAATTTTTACCATTACAAAGTTTCCTTTATGAGAAAGAAAAATTCAAAACTTATTATCTAAAAACTAAAATAAGTAGATTACTTTTTAAACAAAAATAAAAATGTAAATTTTTATAATTAAAATACTATTTTAATTATTCTTAAGCGTAGTTTGAAAATATAAAAACATACCGTATCCAAATTAACAGCAGGATCAACATCCAATAATTGTCCAGCGCAGAATCCGGCGAGCAATAAAATAGTAAATAAAGAACCATTCATTTTACTGCTTCTGAAAAATTTTAACAAATAAAAAATCTAGATTTAATACTCAATATTTTTAATTATTTCAATTTACTACTAAAAATTCCAGAAAAAATAGGAAATTACACTCAAATAAAAAACACACCGTTAAAAAATGGTTTAAAATCAATATTTTCTTTTCAAAGACTTTTCTTTAACATTTAATTAACAATATGTGAACAATCTAAAATATCAACATTATCTGTTTTCTATTCACATTTACATTCATATATAACTTCTAGCTGACGACATGAGTCGCCAACTCCAACTGGTGGAGAAAAATAAATTGCACAACATTATGAAGTTGTCTTCGCGGAAATGATTCAGTAAAATATTATCTTTTTTAGATTATAAAAATCATTACGGTATTTCCGAAACCTGACCTCTGCCACGTCTGCGCAATTTGTTTATATATTTTCGCTTTATTGTATCAATGTATCATTATATTTTTAACGTAAACAGATTTAAGGGGAAAGGAAAAAAGTTGTAAACAATTATCTACGTTCTGAGAGAGCGAGGTACAGTTTTATGGGGGAGGGATATAAAAATGGTCAAATAAATTTTTAAAATTGTATAAGGAAACGTGGAAATTTGGGGGAAGGGGGGCGGTCCAGAAAGTGATGAAAAATCTGTCTACGTTTTTCTGAAATTTTTTAATTTGCTTCAGCTTTTTAATTATGAACAAATAATAAATACAGAATTTAGAGAATTATTTTTTAAACAATCTTTTTCTTGTTTGTGAATACATTTCTCTGAAGTAAAACAGATATTTGAAATATTCTTCAAAATTTTCTATGTTAATCATATTAAAAATAAATTCTTTTGAAGTATTTAGTGAGAGCCTTTTTGTTTAAATTAATATTAATATTTATTATCTGTTCCTAAATAAAAAATCAAAGCTGAAAATGTTAGAAAAACACGCAACTTCCTTTACTCTAAGAGAAGATAATTTTTAGTAATAAATTACTTTAACAATTTTGTTTGTTAATTTGCATTAATTTTCACCTAAGTAAGTAAGCAGTGGACAAAAAGCAACACATTTCAGAAAAAGCTGCATATTTCTAGCGTTACTATAGGAGGATCTAGTTATAAATAAAAATAATTTGTTTAAACAATTACGTTTGTTCACAAGAGTTAATTGTTGCCCCACTCCATTTAAAAAGTAGATAAAAAGTTGAAACTTACAGAACAAGCAACAAGGTTTTAGCAGTTATTTAAGAGAAGATAGTTATAAACAGTAATAAACTTTTTAAACAATTGCGTTCGTTAACCTTGATGAATTATTACTTCACTAAGTGAAAAGTAGACAAAAAGTTAAGCATTTCAGACAAAAACGTAAATATCTGGTAGAAATATAGATTAAGATAGTTATAAACAATAATAATTTGTTTATAAAATTACTTTTGATAAATTTAATTTAATATTAGGTCACCCCATTTGAAAATAGACGAAATGAATCAATATTACAGAAAAAACCGGAAATTTTAACCTTTTAGCAAAGGAAATATTATTAGAAATAGTAATAAATTGTTTAAACTATTATTTTTTTTAAATTTCAATCAATTATTACTTCACTGATTGAGAATTGAAAAAATATTTTAAAATTTTAGGAAAAGCTGCAACTATCTAACATTAATATAGAAGAAGATGGCTATAAACAATAACAATTAGTTTAAGCAATTATTTTAGCTAATTTGAATTAATTATTAACTCACTCCAAGTAGAAAGTGGACAAATGATCACTCACTCTAATTGAAAATTGGACAAAAAGTGGAATTCATTTTTTTTTAAACTAACATTTTAAATAAAAATATTGCATTAAAAAAAATGTTAATCAAATAGTTTAATTTTTAACTAACAAAAATAGATTTTTTCAACAAAAAAATTAGACTAGTTTATTTTTCAATGCAAAAAATATAATTTCAACGACAAGAAACGAATTACAGATTCAAGTTTGAACCAAACATAGAATAGTTGCATTTTCAGATAAAAAAAAAATAATTTTTAAGAAAAAAATTTATATTGCAACGGAAAAGTTTAATTTTCTACCAAACATTTTTACATTTTTAACCAAAAACGTTATATTTTTAACTGAAAAATATAAATTTTTAACTAAAAATTGAATGCTTTAATTGTAAGTCTAAAAAATTTACTTGTACCCACATATGTATAAAATAAATTTTTATCAGAGTAGTTATAATAGAGATGAAAATTCAATTAAAAAAATGATTTTTTAACAAAGTACTTAAATTTTTATTTAAAAAATTATCTTTTCACAAAATACATGAATTATCTACCAAACAGTTGCATTTTTAACTCATACAATAAACACGATAAAATTTCTATAAAAAATGGAATAGGTCAATTTTCAGATAAAAACT
>NC_046661.1:146486719-146488351 GCF_010883055.1 Belonocnema kinseyi | reverse complement strand
ACAAAAAAAATTAGTTTTTAACAAAAATGTTAAATTTTCATCTGAAAGGTGAATCTTCGACCAAAAAAATTAATTCTCTATAAAAAATAATAATTTTTAACAACATGAAAGAATTTTAAACAAAGTTGTAAAATTTTCAAACAAGAACTATAATTATGAATCCTTGATAAAAAAAATTATTTTTACAAAGTAGTGCAACTTTAAGTCAAATTATCGACTTTTCAAATACAAAGGATACATTTTTACCAAAAAGTTATATTTTTACCTAAAAAACATATTTTCAACCAAAAGAGCTAAAAATCAAGCAAAAAGAATAAAAAACAAACTAAAAAAAATTGATCAAATTATATTTTATTTTTGAGAAAAAAACATAATTTTTTTAATTTTCTTCAAATTTGTCTTTTTGTTGTGGAAAATTAATCTTTTGAGTGTAAAGATTAACTGTTTCATTAATTCTTTCTTTTAAAGATTCATAATTTTAATTCAAACCAAAAAACTAATTTTCTATCAAAAAAAAATTTCTAACAAAACAGGTACATTTTGAAGCCAAGTTTTAAAATTTAAATAGTTCAAATTAGATTAAAATCCAAATTAAAAATCCCATTTAACGTCCAATAATCAAATTGATGCAAACTCCTGTTAAAAAAAAAGAAGAATCCAACAACCAAATTTGGTTGAAACGGTTAATAAAAACTGTCAAAAAAAAACTGTTAACTGTTAAAACTGTAACTTTGAAAATTGCTTATTTTGTTGACAATAATTTTTTTTACTTAAAATTCATGTTTTGTTCGAAATTAATTTTTTTGGTAAAAAACTAATTTCTAAAAGAAAATTAATTTTTTATTTTCTTCAAATTTGTCTTTTTGTTGTGGAAAATTCATCTTTTCGGTTTAAAGATCAACTGTTTGGTGAAATTTCTTTTGCTTGAAGATTAATTATTTTAATTCAAACCGAAAAACTAATTTTCCATCAAAAAAGATTAATTTTTAACAAAACAGATAAATTTTTAAACTAATTTTTAAGTTAAGAATTCATTTCTTGGGTTAAGGGCATGTGACACAACTAAATTCCTATATTACCGACCTCACTTTTTCAGTTCACTGAATGTTTTTTTGAACCTTAGAACTTTTTTTGTAAATAAAATATCGAGCTGAAACTTTGGAAAATATATAAGAGTACAATAAAGTACGTTTAGGTACTGCATTTTGGTAGGAACTTCACTGAAAATTATTTTATCTGTTTTCTGAACCTCGACATTTTTTGAACGTTCCAACTTTTTTTATACATAATATATCGGTCTCAAACTTTGAGAAATGCAAGAGTCGAAAGAAAACTACGTTTAAGTACAAATCTTAATAATAAAAGGTGTATAAAAAATATATTTCAACTATCAATTCCATCGGAATCAGCCGGCAACGTTGTACACGTAAATACGAACCCTGGCGGCCACTAGACGAGGCTCTAGAGGGTTCGTATTTTCGTGTACAGCGTTACCGGCTGATACCGATAGAATTGATAGTTGAAGTTTCTTTTTTTTACATCTTTTATTATTAAGATTTGTACTTAAACGTAGTTCTCTTTCGGCTCTTGCATTTCTCAAAGTTTGAGACCGATATTTTATGTATAAAAAAA
>NC_046661.1:146475334-146486619 GCF_010883055.1 Belonocnema kinseyi | reverse complement strand
TTATTTATAAAAAAAGTTCTTAGGTTTAAAAAAACATTCAGTGAACTGAAAAAGTGAGGTCGGTAATATAGGTATTTAGCTGTGTCACATGCCCTTAAAAATGTCAGTTTAAAAATAGAATCTATTTGGTTTAAACATTAGCCTATTTTGTTTAAGGAATCAAATATTTGGCTGTAAATTCGTATTTTTAATTTAATTGAACTGTTTTAGATAGAAAACTGGAATATTTGTTGGTCAAAATTTCAAATAATTCAATTTTCGTTGAGAATTCATTTTTTTTTACCAAACACTCATCGCTTTCATTGAAAATTGAACTATTTTGTTGACAATTCGTTTTTTTTTGTTAAAAATTAATTATTTACTACAAATGTTACCACCAGTGCTAGAAAATCCATCTTTTTTATTTTAGAATTTACAAATCTTGTAGAGAACTCATCTTTTTGGTTGTAAACTGGGCAATTTGCATGAGATTTTTTTTAATGGCTGAAAAAATGTTCTTGGTTGAAAAATGAACTATCTTATTTAAATTTCCTCTTTTTTGTTTGAAATTCAGCCAAATTTGGTACTGGATTCAAATAATTGTTAAAAACTCATTTTTTTAGTTTAATTCATCTGTGTTTTATTGAAAATTCGAATATTTTTTCAAAATTGATCATTTTAAATTGAAATCTTTACTAATTTGTTGAAAATCCTTTTTTTGAAATTTTAATTAGCAATTTCTTTCTTGGATTAAAACTGTAACTATATCATTAAAACTTTGTTGTTTTTGTTAAAAATTATTTTTTTTTAAATTTTAAATGTAGCTATTCGGTTTAGGCTGGAAATTGGTCTTTTTTGGCTGAAAATTCACTTATTTGGTAGAAAAATCGTCTTTTCGTTGAAATGAAAACTCTTTTGCTTGAATTTCCCCTTTTGGGTTCAAAAATTATCCTATTGTGGTTAATGATTTAAATAATTTGTTGAAAAATCGTATTTTTTGGTTTAATTCAACTCTTTTTGATGGAAAATCATAATAGTTTTTGGTGAAAATATCTATTATTACCCTTTTATCTAAATTTTTTTATTGAAAATTCATAACTTTGGTTGAAAATTGAACTATTTTGTGAAAACAATTCCATTTCCTTGGTTGAAAAATAATTATTATAACTGCAAATCTCATTTTTCCATGTTTGGTTTAAAATTTACCATTTTTAGTAGAAAACTCAACTGTTTTGTTTAAAATTTATTTTTTTGGTTTAGGATTAATCAATTTAGTTAAAAATTAATTTCTTCAATTAAAAATTATAGTCTTTTTTGTGACAAAATTGAATCTTTTAACGGAAAGCTTTCATTTTGGCTCAAAAATTAATCTTTTTTAGTTGAAAATTCACTTACTTGGTAGAAAACTTGTCTTTTCGATTGAAATTTCGACTTTTGTGTTGAAATTTCCTCTTTTTGGTTAAAACATTAGCCTATTGTGGAAAAAGATTCAAATAATTTGTTGAAAAATCGTTTTTTTTAATTTTAATTTAACTCTTTTTGATTGAAAATTAGAATATTTTTTGGTGGAAATATCAACTATTACACTGTTTTTTCTTAATTTTTTGTTTAAAGAATCATAACTTTGGTTGAAAATTAAACTATTTTGTTAAAAATTTCCATTTCCTTGATTCAAAATTAATTATTGTAACTGCAAATCTAATTTTTCCATTTTTGGTTTAAAATGTACCATTTTGAGTTAAAAACTCAACTACTTTGTTAAAAACTCATTTTTTGTTTAGGATTTATCAATTTAGTGAAAAATTAATTTCTTCAGTTGAAAATTAGTGTCTTATTCGACAAAAATTAATCTTTTACTAAAAAACTTTCATTTGGGCTAAAAAAATTATCGTTTTTAGTGGAAAATTCACATATTTGGTAGAAAACTTTTCTTTTCGGTTGAAATTTCAACTTTTGTGTTGTAATTTCTTCTTTTTGGTTTAAAAATTAGTCTATTGTGGTTAAAGATTCAAATCATTTGTTACAAATTCGTATTGTTTAGTTTAATTCAAATCTTTTTGATTGAAAATTAGAATATTTTTTGGTGCAAATATCAACTATTACACTTTATTAATTTTTTTTATTGAAGATTCATCACTTCAGCTGAAAATTGGAATATTTGGTTAAAAATTTCTATTTCCTTGGTTGAAAATTAATTATTGTAACTGAAAATTTAATTTCCCCCTTTTTGGTTTAAAAATTATCCTATTGTGCTTAATTTTTTAAATAATTTATTGGAAATTCTTATTTTTTAGTTTAATTCAACTCGTTTTTATTTAAAATTAGAATACTTTTTGGTGGAAATATCAATTATTACCCTTTTCTTCAAAAATCATTTTTTAATTACAGATTCATAACTTTGGTTGAAAATTGAACTATTTTATTGAAAATTTACATTTCCTTGCTTGAAAATTAATGAGTAATCAATTTAGTTAAAAATTAAATTCTTAAGTTAAAAATGTAACTACATATTTTGTTAAAAATTCTTTTTTTGTGTTAAAAATTATTCTTTTACTGAAAATATTCCATTTATGTCAGAAAATTGTTTTTTTTTATTTATTTAATTTATTTAGTTGAACACTCGGATTTTTAGAGTTAGATGAAATATTCACTGTTGGTTCAAAAGATATTTGTACATTTAACATTTTAAATAGCTTAAATTAATTATAATTTTTTTTAAAGGCTATGTTTGTAAATTTAGCAGTTAATGATATCATGAGTTTTAACCACGGATATGGGTTGAAACTTAAATTTATTTTTAAGAACACACACAGTTTTCAAAAAAAAACTTTTCCACTCGGATAGGGTTCAAAACTTAAGTTGAAAAATAAAAAATCTTTGAGTGGATACCAATTTTTATTAATATTTAGGAACCAACAAATGAATTTTTTTAAACCCATCCTCAGTAATTTTCGCTCCATCACCTTTTCTTCTGGTACTTCTTTTATTCTGGTTACAACTGCGTAACTCAAGGCTTGGTTCGGACGACACTAAGTAATCACATAATATAACTTTGAAATTTTTTTCAAAATTTAGACAACTTTTTTATTTTAATAATTGTCATCAAAAACAGTTTTTAAATTTAAGAAATACGAGAAATTTTTATTATTTGGTTCGAGAACGAACGTTCTGATCTGAGTGCGCGAAGAAACTAACACGTTTTTCCGAATTACCAGTTCCTGTAATACAAAACTTTAGAATTTTAAAGCGAGGTCATAGCTATAAACCCGTCTAGGTCGCATTGAATAAATTTTTACCTAAGGGTCCAAAATGGGCAAAATCTTGTTTGAAAAACCGGTTTAGTGGGAATTTTTTTTTTTTATAAAATAACGTACAGCCCATAAATATTGACCAATTTAAACAAAACAAAATTTAAAGAAAAGTTTAAAAGATTTCTAAGAGATTTGTCGAGACTCATTTTTAAATTAGTGTTTCAATTCTTTAATAAATAAACAAATATGAGGACAAAAATGGACAACATTAGTTCAATATATTCCAATATTATATAATAAAAAAAAGATTATTTATAAACAAATTATTTCTTGAAATAATTTTTTCTACGATCTTGCATAATTTTAAGTTACATTGCAAGAAATCGGCATAAAAACAATGTAATGATGAAGAAATTTCTTCTGGAGATTATTATTGTGTAAAAAATTTAATTAAAAAATGCATCAATCAGGCATTTTTCGACAGACATTTTTTTTCGATATCAATTTTTCTAATTAGGATCTTTCCGATAATTTTAGCTATATTCACAATCTTTTACCAATTTTATGATTTTTTAAACAAATTTGATTTAAAAATGCATTATTGGGGCATTCTTCGACGAAACTTTTTTTTTCGATGTCAGATTTTTAGGTTGAGAACTTCATAATAAATTCAGCCCATTTAAAATTTTTTGATCAATTTTATTATTTAAAAAATAAAAAGATTTAACAAAAACATTCATTATGTGGGCAAATGTTGACGGAAAAATGATTTTTTTCTATCTCAGTCTTTTTTTTAATTGAGAACTTCGTGATCATTTCATCAAAATTCATAATTAGTTGATAAATTTGATATTTTTAAAAAACAAATGCATTATTGGGGCATCTTTCGATGGAACAAATTGTTGAAAAAAAATGTTCGTCGAAAAATATCCAAATAATGCATATTTTTATTAAATTTGTTTAAATATTTGTTTAAATGATTGAATACGAAAAAAAAACAATTTTTCCATCGCCAGATGCACTAATAATACTTTTTATAACATTTTTTTGAAAAAAATTATCAGCTAATTATGAATGTTCCTGAATGTATTATGAAGATCCCAATTAAAAAATCTGACATCGTATAAAAAACTTTTCTGTCGAAAGATGCCTCAATAATACATTTGTTTAAAAAAATCATAAAATTAATTTAAAAATGATGAATTTTGTTAAAATTATCATTAAGTTCCTAATTTAAAACACTGATATCGAAAGGAACGATTTTTTCTGACGCAAAATACCTGATTATTGCATTTGTTAATTAAATTTGTTTATAATATCAACAATAATAATTCAAGAAGAAATTTCTGTAGTTGAATTTTCAATGAAATAGTAATGTTTTAGACCCAAAAGATGAATTTTCAAGAGAAAAAATTAATTTTCTGATGAGTTTTTAGCAAATTAGATAAATAATAAATAAACCAAATAGTTTCAACAACGGATGTGATATTAGTCCACAATTTATTTGATTAATTTTTGGTTTAAATTTTTTTCTAAAATTTTTTAACGTAGTATTTGAATTTTTACACTAAAAAAGGTCAACTGTGGCCAAAAAATAAAGTAGTTAAATTTTTATTTAAGAGAACTTATTATCAATGAAAAACGAATTTTCTACCGGAATAATTGAATTTTCAATCCAACAAGATGAACTTCCAAGGTAAAAGGATGACTTTTTAACAAAATTGGGAGATAAAAAAAATTAAATTTTCAATAAAATAATAAGTTTTGTAACAAAAAAAGATGAGATCTGAACCAAAAATATAATAGCAATAATAGTAGAATTTGAAAAAAATGTAACCAAACATAGTTAGATTTTCTTATTAGATCAATAAAAAAAGAGGAAAAGAGAGGAATAAGGGACAGACGATAGAAAATTCATATTGCTTTGGTTAAAAATTCAACTTCTTAGATAAACTACTTTGTTAAAAATTTATTGTTTTTTTTTTAATTAAAAATTCATCTCCTTGATTGTTAATTTAACTATTTTCTTGAAGAGTCATCATTTTAATTGAAAATCCATTTCCTTGACTGAAATTGTACTATTTCTATTGAAAAATAATTTCTTTTAGATTGAAAATTTATTATTTTAACTGAAAATGTAAGAATTCCATTTTTATTAAAAATATTATATTTTTTATCCAAAAACTCATTTTTTTTATTAGAAATTCGTCTTTTTTGAAAATTAATATTTTTTATTTCAAAAATTGAGCTATTAAATTTAAATTTTAAGAAATGAAAAAATTATAAACTTCAGATTAATTAAATGAAATTTTGACTAATTTCACAGACATTTTTCAAACTATCTGGTTAAAAACGTATTCGTAGAAAATTCGTCTTTTCTTGTAGAAAAATAATCTCCTTGCATTGAAATTCAACTATTTGTTTAACAAAATATGTATTTAGTTGAAATTTTTTGTCATGGTAAAATTAATTTTCTTTCTTCAAATTTATAATTATGATTTTGAATATATATATTTTTATTTTTTAGCTAATTTTCGTGGAAAATAAATTTTCTTGCTTAAAAATGCATTCTTTTTTTTATTGCAAATTCAAATATTTTTTTAAATTTTCCTGTTTTTGGTTTTAAAATTAGTCTATTTTGGTTAAGGATTAAAATAAAAATATTTTTTGGTGAAAATATGAACTATCACACTTTTTTTTAAACAATTATTTTTTGTCGAAAAATCATCACTTTGGTTGAAAATTAAATTTTGTTGTTGTAAATTTCCATTTTCTTGATTGAAAATTAATTATTTTAACAGAAAATGTAATTCTTCCAATTTTGAGTTAAAACTTATATTTTTTAGTTCTAAACTGAAATAATTCGTTGAAAATTCATGTTTTTTTCGTATGTCTTTCAGAATTTTTGGATGATTCCTTATAAAATTTTGTATGCTGGTTTTCACTAAAAGTGTTTAAAATGTATTAAAAAAACAACCATTTTTTAAATTAATTTTACTAATAAACAATTTCAAAACATAACCTCACATTTTAGATTTTAAAATACTTCTATCTTTACAAATTTTAAAATATTTTCAAGTGTCCAGCTTAACCGTATGAAAAAAAATTATCTTTTTGATTGACTTTGTTATAGATTTTAATTTTATAATTCGGCAAGGATAATAAAAACAGAAATGTCAATTGCCATTTTGTCATAGATTTTCAATAATCCTATTTTTAGCTCTTATATTAATTATTGTGATTTTTACCTTATTAATAAACACTTCCTTAAATTATCCCAATTCACTTTTTTATACAATTGTCGATAATTCAAAAGAAATGGAAATACGTGGAAAATAAGGCGCAACTGACGGACCAGCTGTTGCGCATGTGCTTTTGACACTTTCCCCAGTGCGCTTGCGCGACTCTTTTGTTTATTGCGTTTAATAACGTTTCATGTAAAAATAGTGTTTAAACAGTGATTTTTAATTTACCAGAAGTCCCAGTAACAAAGTAAGTTAATAAAATTAATCTATTTTCTGGATCTTCAATTTTTTGTAACATTCGTTGTTGAAATAATCGGAAAAGTCTTGGATTATGTTTCCTAGCCTATAAACCGGCTTGCCGGTTTTATTTTATTTTATTTTTTACGATTTTAATCAAATTTAGAATTTTTATTAACGATAAACCTTAATATGACAGGAAATTGCATTTCTTGAGTCAAAAGGATAAGGGAAAATCGATCCTGGTTTCATAACCTAAAATATTCAGGTTTAGTGACTTTATGATCATTTTGTGAATATTTTTGTGCAATTTTCGAATTTCATATTTTCATGGTCAATGAGAAGGTTTGAGTTTCAAATTTGTTTACCATTGAGACTCAATTTTTAGTTTGTGCGAGTATTTTGAGATTTGTTGAATTCGAAGTTTCATATGGAAATTTTTTATATATTTTCGGTTTAAAAAAATTGAATTTATTTTACATTTTTTTAACTTGAAGAAAGCATTTAGCGGTATAATTGTTGAACGATAATTATTTATAAAAAATTTAAGAAGTAAAATTCAAAATTCATAACCTCAAATAATAGGAAATTATTTTGCGAATTTTTTTTTTGAAATTTGCGTTTTTTTCATTTTCATGATAACAATTTTTCTTTGGTGATAGTTGAGACTGATTTTTATTTTGGTTTATACCAGTATTTTGAGATTTTTATTCAGAGTTTAATTATATAAAAATTGCTCATTTTCCTAACCAAAAATGAAATTTTCAGATGAAAAAATAAAAATTATTTCAAATATATTTGAAATAATTCTTATTAATTAATAATAATTAATATTAATTTTATAATTTCTATAGAAATTCCGAAATCGGTAAATTATCTAAAATGATAATTCGGAAAAATAAAAATGATCTCCAAAATTAATTCAAAAAATGAACATTATGAAAATTGGCATTTCGGAAAAACAAAACGAAATAGCTGAATTTTCAACCAAAAAAGTATCAATTTCTACTTAACTCAGAAAAGTTCAATTTTGAGTGAAAACATTTAATTTTTAATTAAAAAAGAAAGGAATTTTAAACAAAATAATATAATTTAAAAAAAATACAGTTTCGAACAAAAAGATCAATTTTCTACCAAAGAAGATGATGTTAAAATATGATTTTTTAACAAAAAATGGAGTAGTTCTATTTTTAACCAAAAAGGTTAATTTTCAACCAAGAAGATGAACTTTCTACAAAATAAGACGAATTTTCAACAAAATACATAAAATTTTAACCAAAAAAGATACAATTTGAATCAAAAATTGAATAGTCATATTTTCAGTGTGAAAAATTAATTTTTAAAAGCAAAAAAGTGAATTTTCAATGTAATACATGAATTTTCAACCAAATAGTTGAATTTTCAACTCAAAAATAAAACTTTCTACATAAAGTAGGAAAGTTAAATTTTCAGATAACAAAATTAAATTTCGACAACAAAAAAAGAATAATTTTTAACTAAATACATTAATTTTTAACAAGAAATGGAATCAATTTTAAGTTAGAGAAATAAAGTTTTAATAAATAAAATAATTTTTTAACGAAATATCTAAAGTTTTAACTAAATCGATGAATTTTAATCCAAACATATTAAATGCCTATCAAAAAACAATTTTGACGAAAAATAGTTACATTTTTATGTAAAAAATTAGTTTTCAATAAAAAAACAAATAATTTTTTCCGAAAGAAATGACATTTCAGGCAAAAAGATTAATTACCTACCAAAAAAAGAATAATTCTTAACAAAATACTTCAATTTTCATAAAAAAAATATTCAATATTTAGAAACAAAATTTCTAAAAAAAGTGGAATGTTTAAATTATTAGTTAAAATAATTTATTTTTTTATTTTTGAAAAACTTATTGTAAGTAAGCTACAAGTTAAAGAAACAACTTTTTAAACAGTTAAAATAAATTATCAACAAAATAGTTTAAAACTTAATAGATGAATTTTTATCCAAGAATATTAAATTTATATTTTAAAAAATCGACAAAAAGTCTCGATACAAAATTTCAACAAAAAGTGGAATGTTTAAATTATCAATTAAAAAATTAATTTTTAATACAAAAATAAAACTAATTTTCAACGAAAGAGATTATATATTTCAGCAAATATGTTACATTTATACCTAAAAAAAAAATCAACAATATACAATAATTTTCAACAAGAAATGGAATAATTTAATTTTAATTTAGAGAAATAAATTTTTAACAAATGAAATATATTTTCAACGAAACAGTTTAATTTTTAACAAAAAGTGGAATGGTTAAATTTTTATTTAAAACATTAATTTTCAATTAAAAAAAAAACAACTAATTTTCAACGAAAAAAAAATTAAAGTTCAGCTTAGAAGATGAATTTCCTATCAAATAATAATTTTTAACAAAATACATGAATTTTCAACCAAGTATTTGAATTTTTAACTAAATAGGTGAATTTCATCCAAAAATATTAAATTTCAATATAAAAAAGAATTTTGACGAAAAGTTGAATGGTTACATTTTTTAAAACTAATTTTCTACGAAAGAAATGACATTTGAGCCAAAAAGATTTATTATCTATCAAAAAAATGTAATTTTTCGCAAAATACATGCATTTTCAACCTTATAGTTGAATTTTGAACCAAAAAGGTTCATTTTCTACCAAACAAAAGATATATTTTTAACAAAAAATGAAATAATTTAATTTTAAGGTAGCGAAATAAGTTTTTAACCAAAAAAAAAATTTCAAGGAATTACATAATTAAGTTTTTAACTAAAAAGATGAATTTTAATTCAAAAATATTAAATAACTATAAAAAAATGCAGCAAAAGTGGAGTGGTTAAATTTTTTGTTAATCAAATTAATTTTAAATAAAAAAGACTAATTTTCAACCACAGAAAAAATAAATTTCAGCCAGAAATATTAATTATCTACCAAAAAAGAATAATCTTTAGCAAAATTTATTCATTTGAACCAAGCTTTTTAAGTTTTAATGTAATTTTGAACTTATTTCTAACTAAAAAGGTTATTCTACCAAAAAATAATTATTTTCAACAAAATAGATGAATTTTCACCTAAAAAAGATTGTCGTTTTTATTTTTAATCCGAGTTTTGGTTATAGAAACTACTCGTTTTTTAGGAAGATTGTTTTTAATATATTTCTGGTTATTTGTTCACAAAAACGGTTTCATTTTTTACATTTTCTTGAACTTTCACTATTGATTAGTCTAATTTTTGTACAATAACTATTTATAAAAAATTAAAGAAAATTATTTTCACAACCAAAAATGAATTAAGTAACACTGCCTCCTTCGCCAAATTAAATGTTTAACTAAAAAAGGTACTAGAAAATCTATCTATTTGGTTGAAAATTATTTTTTTTTGCCTGAAATTTAATTTATTTGGTTAAAAATTGGTTGTTTTTTTATTGAAAATTAAATTTTTTAAACTAAAAAGGACCCCGCACACGTCTATGGAAAAAATGGTCCCGGTCAAATAGGCTGAAACTGTAGTGTAACTGTAGTACGCACTTATTCAAACTAATTAATCAGGTCCTATTAACCGTTTCGTCAAGACTGTAATATTGTCTAGGTGTCTGCGGATAGTTTACCTTCCGTAAAAAAATTAATTAGTGGTTTTCGGATCATGGTAACGTAAACTGAATTTGAAGTTACATCACCAAGGACATAATTCCTCATTAAAACTAATTAATCATGTCTTACCAACTACGTCTTCAAGTCTTAAGTAAGAGAAAGGTGTCCGGGGGTAGTTTAACTACTGTTAAACCCCGCTCGCCAAAGTTAGGATGGCATGCCTAGTTCCGTGTTTCCTATGTCCATGACTATATATAACAAATGTTTGGTAGGATAAGAGCGAGTCAATTTTGAAACTTTTGTTTTTAGAAATCGGTTATAATGAAAAAGCCTCCTTTAAATAAACTTTTAGATTGCGGGCATCAGTGTCTTGTACGAGGGGTGTTCAAAAAGTAAGTTTCCCTAGTCTGCCGTTTTGCCCCAGCGCCACCTAGTGAGCTGGGACCGAACATATTTTTAGTTTAGGATATACCGATAAGAGCGGAACCGGTCTTAGCTGCTGGAAAATTTTCTTTCATCAGTACCGGCTCAGAAACCATGGAGCTACCTGTGAAAAACGTGTCCACTTGTGAGTTGCGTGCAGTTATTCGCTTTTTAACTGCAAAAGGGCTTAATGGCAACGAAATTCACACTGAATTAGTGCATATTTATGGTGACAAATGCATGAGTGTGCAAATGGTGCGTCGGTGGCATACATATTTTCGCGAGGGACGCGGAGAAGTTCATGATGAGCAGCGTGCAGGCATGTCAAAAACCGCCATTACAGATGACGCAGTCGCAGCAGTCGAAAAAATCATTTTGGCGGATAGGCGCTTTACAATTGAGACTCCGGATTCTATAACCACGCATAAAATTTGCCTGGCCGCTCGAGTTGGCCCCTGATGGCTTGAAAATCAGTTTTCGAAAATTCAACTTTTTAAGATATCACTTCATAGGAAATTTCATGGCGCATCTTTTTTC
>NC_046661.1:146449642-146475234 GCF_010883055.1 Belonocnema kinseyi | reverse complement strand
TTTCGAAAACTGATTTTCAAGCCATCAGGGGCCAACTCGAGCGGCCTGAAGCGGCCAGGCAAATTTTATGCGTGGTTATAGAATCCGGAGTCTCAATTGACAGAATTTTGGACTCAATGCCTCCTAAAATCGATATTTGTCAGTGTGAATTTCGTTACCATTAAGCCCTTTTGCAGTTAAAAAGCGAATAACTGCACGTAACTCATAAGTGGACACGTTTTTCACAGATAGCTTCATGGTTTCCGAGCCGGTACAGATGAAAAAAAAATTTTCGGCAGCGAAGACCGGTTCCGCTCTTATCGGTATATCCTAAACTAAAACTATGTTCGGTCCCAGCTCGCTAGATTGTGCTGGGGCAAAACGGTAGACTACAGAAACTTACTTTTTGAACACCCCTCGTAAAAAAGGAGGTTTTGCCGCCATGGCAACCTGATTGTCAATTTCCAAACTGTTTACATTATGTATGTCATTTTTTTTTTTAAATTTTTGTAGTTTATTCTTGACACAAATTTTGCATTAACTTTCTATTTTCTTCGACTGGGGCAATGTTTTTGTTTGATGTTGGAGTCAAGTTTATAAAAAGAAACGTTGAAGAGCTTCCCTATACCTGGAATTTAGTCATGCCGCCCATCAGAATAAGTTGCTACATATGTGCAATCGCTCTACAGCCACGAGCGATGATACACATATCTCATGCAGAAAATGAGCAAAAACAACAAATCGCAGTTTATCGGCGTGCTGAACATGAAATAGCACCTCAAGATATTGATGAAAATACAAGGATATGCCTGAACTGCAATCGAAGCATGAATATGGAGATGAATGATTTAGCACTCGCTCCTAATCGTCTGACACTCAATGTTTTGAAACAAAGAAGAAATAGGTATTGTAGATTTTGTAACAGAATGCAAGATGTGACCAGGTTGTCGGTGAAATGTAGGGTTAATGTTTTTGGAAAAAAAATATTAACGTATCCGAATCAACTCATTCTTGCCCTGCAAATTTGGTGTGAGTGGCTTTATATCAAACGTCCTACCGCAAGGTATAGAATTTTGCAATAGGCCTTATCGCATGTCTGGTGTCCCGTTGCAATATTTTTTGCAAGGCCTGCGTGAATTATCGAAGATTGATGAATCTGATTTCAATAAAGAAGAAACTTTTTCAGAGGAAGAGTTCAATTCAATCAGTCCCATAACATGCGAGCAATTCAGGGATTTATATACGTATTGCGATGTTGTACGTGATGCTATACAAGATCGATGGGTATATCGCCGTATTCGTAAAAAGGATTTGATGATGTTTTTGTGTAAGCTTCGCCAAGGGCTGACTGATGACTTTTTAAGTTATTTTTGGATACGATAATAAGCCAAATGTGAGTCATTATTTCTATTGTGAGAAGATTTTTGATGACACGTTTTGTTCCCAACAACATAGGGTTGACGGCTATAATACGGGAGCAGTATATGCATAAACATGTAACGGACTTCGCAATTGAACTTTGTAATCCCACTCCTGAAAGTCCAAGAGTGATTGCTTATATAGATGGAACTTATATACAAATCCATAAACCCAGCAATTTCAGAGCACTCAGGCAAACATACTGTGTTCCTAAAGGTCGCCATGGTTATCGCGATACCCTGCCGCTTCTTGAAAATCTTGGTATTAACCATAAAGTGCCACCTCCGTTAGTTCGTGGACAAAGGCAATTTGATATAGAAGAAGCAAATGACTCAAGATTGATCACTAAGACTAGGTGGATTGTAGAGGCACGAAATGGCCACATAAAATCTGTTTTTAAGTTCTTCGGAAATCTCATGAAAATGAACCATACCATTAACTTCGGCGATTTTTACTGTATTGCTGGGGCGATCCTCAACAAGTATCATCCTTACATACAGATGGCTGAAGCGACCGTAGACTTAGCCCAAACAGTGTTACGAAAATCACGTGCATCCAACGTTGTCTAAGCCAGAGTTAGAATTGACAACCTGCATACCAGGAATGCCAGATGGATGCATCTTAATGAACACCAAGTACCTCATTTCCCAAGGCTGGATATGAATTATCTGAATCAACTGATGATAGGAATCTATCAGCTGAATTTAGTAGGAGCTTAAATTCAAGTTAAGGTTGAAAGGGAGCGAATGGAAGATTTGGAGTTGGACGAACTTGTCGATGACAGGGGTTTAATCAGAGTACGAGTGTATTCTCGTTTCAGACGCGCAACGAAATATCAGGTCTGGATATCCTATGTAGAAGATAACTTGTTTAAAGCAGCCGATGATCAAGAACTACATCTGGATGAAACACAAATCAATTAACAAATTATGGGATACTACTGTACTTGCGAAACTGGGGCCATGACAGTCGGATCATGTGCACATGTAGCAAACATATTATGGTATTTAGGCTACGCGCGTAATCAGCCAGCAGTAAAATGTCCAAGCAGATCTATAATTTATAATATTGCGGATGCGGGTCAAAGGGACAATAAAATGTTATACAAAACTCGTCTTGTTTGAGCAAACTAATTCTCATTGTTGTCTTTACTGACCAGAGCGTCATCCAATACCAAACCATACACCAATGTTGCTATAACTGGTTTAAACACTTCCCGATATTGCCTTCAGTGGCAGGGTCGCATCATGTTCTTGCCTTAACTAGCTTGAAAATACCAGAATCTTGCTATTATTCACCTGATCATTCTTCAATCTTGCCTTAACCCGGATTTCTTTCCTTAATTGGATGGACAGAGAGTTGGGCATGACATAAATGTTATCGATCAGGAGGCCCTTAGCTACAAAATATCAAATAGTTCGGCATGATCCCTGAGCTTGATGCCAAACAGTCCTAGAAGGTGTGTGGAACTCCTCTAGTGTGCATTAAACGTTGACTTTGGTACAACTGCCAAGAAAAAATATCCTTTTCTCGACAGTAAGGGCATGTGACACAGCTAAATACCTATATTACCGACCACAGTATTTCAGTTCACTGAATGTTTTTTTGAACCTAAGAACTTTTTTTGTAAGTAAAATATCGAGCTGAAACTTTGGGAAATGTATTAGAGTGAAATAAAGTATGTTTAGGTACTGCATTTTGGTAGAAACTTCACTGAAAATTATTTCATCTTTTTTCTGAACCTCAACATTTTTTGAACGTTCGAACTTTTTTTATACATAAAATATCGGTCTCAAACTTTGAGAAATGCAAGAGCCGAAAGAAAACTACGTTTAAGTACAAATCTTAATAATAAAAGATGTATAAAAAATATATTTCAACTATCAATTCTATCGGAATCAGCCGGTAACGTTGTACACGTAAATACGAACCCTGGCGGCCACTAGACGAGGCTCTAGAGGGTTCGTATTTTCGTGTACAGTGTTACCGGCTGATACCGATAGAATTGATTGTTAAAATATATTTTTTTAGATCTTTTATTATTAAGCTTTGTACTTAAACGTAGTTTTCTTTCGGCTCTTGCATTTCTCAAAGTTTGAGACCGATATAAAAAGTTCGAACGTTCAAAAAATGTTGAGGTTCAGAAAAAAGATGAAATAATTTTCAGTGAAGTTTCTACCAAAATGCAGTACCTAAACGTACTTTATTGCACTCTAATACATTTCTCAAAGTTTCAGCTCGATATTTTATTTACAAAAAAAGTTCCCTTCTATCTCGAAACCTGGCTTTTTTGGGACCCAGTGTCTAAGGACTTTATTTGATCAGGATATTATGAACTACATTATGCTACAGTTTCAGCCAATTTGACCGGGACCGTGTTTTCCATAGATGTGTGCGGGGTCCTTTAAGTATTCGACTTTTTGTCGACATTTTTTTTTTATAGGCATTCAATTTTTTTATAATTCCTCCGCTTGGTTGAAAATGGAGCTTTTTTCAGTTGAAAATTAATCTATTTTGTTGAAAATTTGTATTTGTTTTTAGTAAAAAAATAACTTTTTTGTTTAGAAATAGGTTGAAAATTCCTGGAACTGAAAATGTTTAGTTGAAAATTTAAACATTCCACTTTTTGTCGACATTTTTTTTTCAAACATTTAATACTTATGGATGAAAATTAGTTAATTTGGTTAAAAATTAGACTTTTTTTTGGTATAAAATTAATGTTCTTTGCTGAAATATAATTTCTTTCGTTGAAAATTATTTTTTGTATTAAAAATTATTTTTTTTTACTAAAAATTTAACAATTCTACTTTTAGTCAAAATTCCAAAATTATTTTTATAGACATTTTATATTCTGGGATGAAAATTTATCTATTCAGTTTCAAACTATTTTGTTGAAAATTTATTTTATTTGTTTAAACAGTTGTTTCCTTATCTTTAAATTTAGTTAAAATGAGTTTTTTTAAACTGAAAAGTAATTTTTTTTACTAAAAATTTTAACATTCTATTTTTTGTCGAAATTTTTCTTCTAGACATTTAATATTCTTGAATGAAAATTCATTTATTAAGTTTCAAAATGAGTTAAAAAAATTGAAATTAACTATTTGAACTAAAAATTTAAACATTCCACTTTTTGGTAAAAGTCTGTTTCTAGATATTTAATATTTTAGGTTGAAAAATCACGAGTTTTGTTTTAAAATGATTCTTTATTGGTATAAATTTAATATTTTTTGCTGAAATATCATTTATTTCGTTGAAAATTATTTTTTTAAATTGAAAATTTATGTACTTTGTTAAAAATTATTTATTTTTTGGTAGGAAATTAATCTTTTTCGCTAAAATATAATTTCTTTCGTTAAACATTATTTTTTTGTTGTTTGAAAATTAGTTTTTTCAAATAAAAATTTACCAATTCTACTTTTTGTCAACAAATTTTTTATAGACGTTGAATATTCTTCAATGAAAATTCATTTATTAAGTTTCAGAATGAGTTAAAAAAAACTGAAATTAATTTATCGAACTAATAATTTAAAATTCCACTTTTTGTTAAAAGTCTGTTTCTAGATATTTAATATTTTAGGTTGAAAAATCATGTATTTTGTTTTAAAATGATTCTTTTTTTTGGTATAGATTTAATATTTTTTGCTGAAATATCATTTATTTCGTTGAAAATTATTTTTTTTAATTGAAAATTTATGTACTTTGTTAAAAATTATTTATTTTTTGGTAGGAAATTAATCTTTTTCGCTAAAATATAATTTCTTTCGTTAAACATTATTTTTTTTTGTTGTTTGAAAATTAGTTTTTTCAAATAAAAATGTACCAATTCTACTTTTTGTCAACAAATTTTTTATAGACGTTGAATATTCTTCAATGAAAATTCATTTATTAAGTTTCAGAATGAGTTAAAAAAAACTGAAATTAATTTTTCGAACTAATAATTTAAAATTCCACTTTTTGTTAAAAGTCTGTTTCTAGATATTTAATATTTTAGGTTGAAAAATCATGTATTTTGTTTTAAAATGATTCTTTTTTTTGGTATAAATTTAATATTTTTTGCTGAAATATCATTTATTTCGTTGAAAATTATTTTTTTAAATTGAAAATTTATTTTTTTTAACTGAAAATTTAACCATTCCACTTTTGGTTTAATTTTTTGCTAGTCATTTAATATTTTTGGTTGAAAATTTATGTACTTTGTTAAAAATTATTTATTTTTTGGTAGGAAATTAATGTTTTTCGCTAAAATATAATTTCTTTCGTTAAACATTATTTTGTTGTTGTTTGAAAATTAATTTTTTCAAATAAAAATTTACCAATTCTACTTTTTGTCAAAAAATTTTTTATAGACGTTTAATATTCTCGAATGAAAATTCATTTATTAAGTTTAAAAATGAGTTTAAAAAAATTAAAATTAATTTTTTGAATTAAAAATTTAAACATTCCACTTTTTGTTAAAAGTTTTTTTCTAGATATTTAATGTTTTTGGTTGAAAAATCATGCATTTTGTTTTAAAATGATTCTTTATTGGTATAAATTTAATTTTTTTTTTGCTGATATATTATTTATTACGTTGAAAATTATTTTTTTTAATTGAAAATTAATATTTTTAACCAAAAATTTAACAATTCCACTTTTGTTTTAATTTTTTTCTAGCCATTTAATATTTTTTTTTGAAAATTCATGTATGCTGAAATGTCATTTCTTTCGTTGAAATTTTTTTTTATTGAAAATGAATTTCTTTAACTAAAAATTTGACCATTCCACTTTGTTTTAATTTTTTTTCTATGCATTAAATGTTTTTGGATAAAAATTAATCTATTTAGTTAAAAATTCAAAAAGCTCTTTCATTTTTCCAGTTTCTTGAACTTGCACTATTAAAAAATCTAATTTTTGCGCATTAACTATTTATAAAAATTTAAGAACATAAACAAATTGTTTTCAGAACCAAAAATGAATGAAGTAACACTGCCTCCATCGCCAAATTGGTACCTGAGTAGCGTGATGTCTTGCTCGAAAAATGGAACTGTTGCTTGGGGTTCGAGACACTCGATTGTGATTGGCCATCCGAAAGAAAACAGCAAAATTCTCGACTATTCCTATATTTTAAATGCCCACACCGACAGAGTTACGGCTGTCGTTCTTTCTCCTGAATTCGAAAAACCGGAAAAGCGCCTTCTAGTTTCTGCTGGAGACGAGCACGTCGTTAAAATTTGGAATGTCGACACGCTCGCGACAACTTTGACGAATTCTATTTTAGACGTAATTATCCATTTTTTTATCAACAATACTCTGCAAACTCATCCGGACCGAACTTTGAACGATTTTAAATCAACTTTCGATTCGAAATTCACAGTTTTAAAGTTTTGCGAATCGAATTTCGACGCTCTCAGCTTTTCTATTCTATTTATTTTAAACAAAAAATGTCTTTTTTACGATGAAAGACGGATTTTTAACCAAATATATTTAAATTTTCAACGAAGTAATTAAATTTTTAAAATAATAGTCGGATTTTCAACCCAAGAAGAGAAATTTCTACAAGAAATAAGAATTTTAAATTCAAATGACGAATTTTTTAAAAATAAAGGTTTTTCATTCAAAAAAGAAGTAAAAGTTTATCTAAATTGTTAAAACCTTGAAGCCAGATGACGAATTTTCCCTACAAAAATTGAATTTTCAAACAAAAAATTTGACTTTTTAGCAAAAAATGGAGGATTTTGAAATAGAAAAGATCAATCTTAAAAAAAATGGAAAAGTTACATTTTCAAATAAAAAATTAATTTTAAACAAGAAAAAGTCTTTTCCACCAAAAATTTTAATTTTGAACCAAAAAAATAAATTTTTAACAATGTAGTTGAATATTAATCAGAAAAAGATTCCAGTTAACTTTTCAAGATCAAAATATGAATTTTTTTAACAAAAAATAAGTTTCTGTAAAAAAAGTTAAGTTTTAAATTCAAAAAGACGAATTTTTAACCAAAATGATGACTTTTTAACAACTTTTTTGAATTCCATACCAAATAGTTGCATTTATACCTAGAATAGATTAAATTTCTTTTAGAACAGTTCCATTTTTATGTAATAAAAAAATATTTTTAATAGTTGAATTTTCATTCGAAAAAAATTCCAGTTAATTTTCAAGATAAAAATATGCCTTTTTTTACAAAAAATGAATTTTTACAAAATAGTTGAATTCTATACTAAATAGTTGCATTTTTTCAAAAAAATTTGAATTTATTTTATAACAGTTAAATTTTTATTTAAAAAGAAAAATAATTGAATTTTTTTAAAGAAAAAATAAGTTTCTGAAAATAGTAAAGTTTTAATCCAAAAAGACGAATTTTTAACCAAAATTATAACTTTTTAACCAAATTTTTATATTCCCTACTAAATAGTTGAATTTTTACCCAGGAAAGATAAAATTTCTTTCAGAAAAGTTTAATTTTTATTAAATTTTTTTTAAATAGTTCAATTTTAATTCGAAAAAAATTCCAGTTAATTTTCAAGATCAAAATATGATTTTTTTTGACAAAAACTTAGTTTTTACAAACGAAAAATTAAATTTTCAATCCAAAAGGACAAATTTTTTTTAGCAAAAAAGGATGATTTTTCACAAAATAGTTGAATTCTATACCAAATAGTTGCAAATTTATTTTAAAAAATTGGACTTTCTTTTATAACAGTTAAATAGTTATAAAAAAAATAATGGAATTTTCATTTGAAAAAGATTCCATTAAACTTTTCAAGATCAAAATATGAATTTAAAGAAAAACAAACAAGTTCCTGAAAAAAAAAGATAAGTTTCAAACCAAAAAGACTAATTTTTAACCAAAATTATGAGTTTTCAACAAAAATTTTCAATTTCCCACCAAATTGTTGCATTTTTACGCAGAAAATATTAAATTTCTTTTAGAAAAGTTGAATTTTGATTAAATTTTTTTTTTATAGTTGAATTTTCATTCGAAAAAAATGCTGGTTAATTTTCAATATCAAAATATGATTTTTTTTACCAAAAGTGAGTTTTTCCAAAATAAAAACTGAATTTTCAATTCAGAGAGACGAATTTTTTTAGCGAGAAAGGATCAAAATATGAATTTTTAACCAAAAATGTTTTTCTAACAAAAAGTGGAATTTTTAATTTAAAAAATGCAAATTTTGTCAACCAAAGAGAAAGAATTTTTAACAAAATTGTTGGATTCTATACCAAATAGTTGCATTTTGATACAAAAAAGATTACATTTATTTTAAAACAGTTAAATCTTTATTTTAAAAAAATCCAAAAAATAGTTGAATTTTCATTCAAAAAAGATTCGAATTAACTTTTCAAGATCAAAATTTGAATTTTTTAACAATAAATAAGTTTATATCAAAAAGAAACTTATTTTCAATACAAAAAGGCGCATTTTTCCAACCAAGAAGGATGACTTTTTAACAAAAGAGTTAAATTCTCTGATAAATAGTTACATTTTTATGCAAAAAAGATTACATTGGTTTTAAAACCGTTAAATTTTTATTTAAAAAAAAAGGAAATTCCAAAAAATAGTTGAATTTTCATTCGAAAAAGGTTCGAGTTCACTTTTCAAGGTCAAAATATGAATTTTTTTTAACGTTAAATAATTTTATACAAAAAAAAATTGATTTTCAATCCAAAAAGGCGAATTTTTCCAACCAAAAAGGATTAATTTTTACAAAATAGTTGAATTTTATACCAAATAGTTGCAGTTTTATCAAAAAAAAGTTTAAATTTCTTTTAAAACAGTTAAATTTTTATTTTTGAAAAAAATTGAATTTTCATTCGAAAAAGATTCCACTTAAAGTTTCAAGATCAAAATATGCATTTTTTAAACTGTAAGTTTATAGAAAAACAATTTATTTACAATCCAAAAAGACGAATTTTTTCAACCAAAAAGGATGAGTTTTTGATAAAATTGTTGAATTCTCTACCAACTAATTGCATTTTTATTCAAAAACGATGACTTTTTTTGTTAAAACAGAGGAATTTTTATGAAAGAAATTTTTTTTAAGTTAAACTTTGATGTAGAAAAAATTTCAGTTAATTTTTCAACACCGAAATATAAATTTGTAACAAAAAGTAAATTTTCTACGAAACAGTTAAATTTTCAACAAACCAGTAGAATTTTAAACCAAAAAGTATGACAAATTAAAAAAAAAAGACTTGAATTTTAATCAAAAAAGATTTCTATAGACTTTTTAACACAAAAATGCAAATTATAAAAAAATTAATAATTGCTTTTTAAACCAAAAAAGATGTTAAAATTATATAAACAACGGTTAAATGTAACCAAAAAATTATGAAAAATATTCTTAAATCCTCAACTGAGCCCGAATAATTTTTAAGCAATAGAGTTGCATTTTTAACAAAAAAAAATGATTTTCTATTAACAAAAGATAAATTTAATAAAAATACTTGGTTGAAAGTTCTTGTATTTCATTAAAAATTATTCTTTTTGTTTTAGTAAAAAACTAATATTTTTTGCTGAAATTTAATTTCTTGGTTGAACATTTTTTTCCAAATAATTTTTGTGACTAAAAATTTAACTGTTCGACTTTTTGATGACATTTTTTTAGGCATTTTATATTTTGGGTTGAAAATTGATCTGTTTAGTTGAAAATTTAACTACTTCGTTGAAATTTTTTTTTTTTTTTTGGTTTGAAAACTTCTTTTTCTAACTGAAAATCAAATTATTCCATTTTTTATTGAAAATTTATATTTTTTAGTTGAAAATTGATCTATTTTGTTAAAAAAATATTTATTTTTTGGTAGAAAATTAAACTTTTTGTTGAAAATGCCACTTTGATGTTAAAAATAATTTTTTTAAATTGAAAATTCATTTTTTTTTATCTAAAAATTTAAACATTCCACTTTTTGTCAAGAATGTTTTTTAAAGACATTTAATATTTTTAGATAAAAATTTATGTATTTCGTTAAAAATTAAATTTTTTTTTTTAAATTTATTTCTCTAACTTAAAATTAAATTATGCTATTTTTTGTTGAAAATGTAACTTTTTTAGTTGAAAATTCATGTATTTTGTTGAAAATTTGTCTTTTTTCGATAGAAAATTAATCTCTTTTGTTGCAAATAGATTTAAAGTTCCATTAAAAAATAAAATGCTTGGTTGAAAATTCATATATTTTTCTTAAAATTATTCCTTTTTTGGTCGAAATAAATCTTTTTGGCTGAAAGTTAATTTCTGTTTTTGAAAACTAGTTTCTTTTTTAAATAAAAATTAATTCGACATTTATTCTTTTTGGTTGAAAATTAGACTGCTTAGTTGAAAATGTAACTATTTCCTTAAAAATTTATTTTATTTGGTTAAAATCGTATTTCTTTCACCTAAGATTAAATTATTTTATTTTTTATTGAAAATTCATCTATTTTGCGGAAAAATTGTCTTTTTTTGGTAGAAAAATAACCTTTTTGGTTGACATTTTTTTTGTTATTGATAATTATTTTTGCTTGAAAATTCATCTGCTTGTTACTAACTTGAAATTAAAGTATTCGATTTTCTATAAAATTGATCTTTTTTTAGATTAAAATTAATATGGGTTTAAAATTTTTTTTTTATTCGGGCCCGTGCTTAAATTACGTAAACTTTTTTTTTTAATATTGAACTTCATACTCCCCTTTTTTAGGTTTCCATAAAGATTAATTCTCAACCAAAAAGTTGCATTTTCAACGAAAAAAAATTATATTTAAAAAAACAGTGGAATTCTTCATCAAATAGGTTAAATTCCAACCCAAAATATGAATTTTCAACGCGTAAGATCAGTTTTCTATACAAAAAAATATAAATGTTCAACTAAATGCATCCATTTTTAACTAAATATTGGTATTTTCAACAAAAATTATTAATTTTCTACAAAAAAAATGAATTTTCAACAAAATACATTAATTTTTAACCAAATATTTGAATTTTCAACCAAGAAAATTAATTTTCGGTATCAAAAATATTAGTGACGTCTGTCCCGATTTTACTTCATTACTTTTTAGTTTATATTTTCTTAGTTTCTAAAAAATTTTAACTAAATATCAGAATTTTTTAAGTTAAAAAATATATTTTTTTAACCAAAAATTGAGTAGTTACATTTTTAATAAAATAACGAGTTTTCTAGAAACCAGTTTTGTTTTGTACCATATTTTAGAAATTAAATTTTTTAAATTAAAAATGAAAATGTTCAAAATTTAACTATTTCTTTGAAATTCCATCTATTTTATTTTTAATTTGTCTCTTTTTCGTAGAAAATTCAGCCTTTGGGTTGAAAAATCAACTGTTAGGTTAAAAATTAATTTTTTTTTCTAAAAGATTAATTATTTTAGTTAAAAATATAAAATTTAGTTTAAAAATATTAAAATGTTGTTAAAAAATTATAATTTTTTAGTTTAATTCAACTGTTTTTGGCTGAAAATTAATGATTAATTTCTATGTTAATTTTTACGTCTACGGGTCTAGAATAAATATTTTATAAATATTAATTTTAAAAAAATTTTAAATAATGATATCAAAATTATTAAGTAATTTTTTTGGTCAAAAACCGTAATATCAAAAATAAAAATTAATTATTTTAACGGAAAAATGTCATTTTTTAATTTTTGGGTTGAATCATTAATTTTTTTGGTTGGAATTTCAGTTGAAAATTTACTTCTTGCTAGAAAATTAATATTTCTTAATTAAAAATACATTTATTTTGTAGAAAACTCAGAATTTCGGATGGGACTTTTTTTTATTCACTGAAAAATCTTTCCTGGTTCAAAACTAAACTCTTTTATTCAAATTTCTTCTTCATGGTTTAAAAATTAGCTTATTTTCGTTAAGGATTCAAGTAATTTGTTGAAAATTCTTATTTTTTAGTTTAATTCAACTATTTTTGTATTTAAAATTAAAATATTTTGTGGTGGAAATATAAACTATTTCACTTTTCGTTGGGAATTAATTTTTTTTATTGAAGATTTATCAATTTCGTTAAAAATTTAACTATTTTGTTAAAAGTTTCTATTTTCTATGTCTAAAAATAAATGATATATTTTGTTGTTAATTTTTATGTCTCCTGTTCCAGAATAAATATTTTATAAATAAATTAATTTAAAAAATTTTGAAAATAATGATATCAAAATTATTAAATAATTTGTCTGGTCTGAGAACTTTATATCAAAAATAAAAAATAATTATTTTAACTGAAAATGTAATTTTTCATGTTTGTTAAAAATATACAAGTCTGGGTTGAAATCCTCAACTACTTTGTTAAAAATTAATTTTTTAGGTTGAAATTTTAGTCTTTTTTTTGTGAAAATTCAACTTTTGGGTTAAAAGTTAAACAATTTTGTTGAAACTTCATTTGTTTGGTTTAAAATTAATCTTTTCGGTTGAGGATTCAATTACTTTGTTGAAAATTTGATTTTTTGTGATAAATCAAATTGTTTTTAGTTTTAAAATGAAATCTTGTTGGATTAAAATACCAATTATTACATTTTTCATTGAAAAATCATCTTTTTCCATGAATTTTTAACTTTGGGGTTAAAAGTTAAACAATTTTGTTAAAAAATCTTTTGTTTGTTTAAAATTCATCTTTTCGGTTGAAGATGCAACTATTTGGTTGAAAATTCGTCTCTTTGGATGAATTAGACCCTTTTTTTCTTTAAAATTAAAATATTTTTTCTTTTAGTATCAACTAATTTATTTTTCGTTGAGAATTCATCATTTTTATATAAAAATTCAACTTTTTGAATAAAATTTAATCAATTTTGTTAAAAATTCATTTTTTGTATGTAAAATTCATCTTTTCGGTTGAGGATTCAACTATTTTGTTGAAAATTTCATTTTTTTTTTGTGATAAATCAAATTGTTTTTAATTTAAAAGTGAAATCTTGTTGGATTGAAATACCAATTATTACATTTTTCGTCGAAAATTCATCTTTTTAGTGTTTAATTTCTTTTTTTTTTGGTAGAAATTTAATTGTTTTCCAATAAAATTACAACTCTTTTGTTTAAAATTAAATTTTTTTTACTAAAATTCAACTATTTTCTTTGAAATTCTTCTCTTCGGATGGATCAGACCCTTTTTCATTAAAAATTAAAATATTGTTTAGTTTTAATAACAACTATTATATTTTTCGTTTGATAATTTTTTCTAACGAAAATTCAACTTTTGGGTTAAAAGTAAAATAATTTCGTTGAAAATTTTTTTTGTTTGATTTAAAATTCATCTTTTTGGTTAAGTATTCAACTATTTTGTTAAAAATTTGTCTTTTCGGATGAATTTAACCCTTTTTTATTTTAAATTAAAATATTTTTTTTTTTAATATGAATTATTATATTTTTCGTTGAGATTGCATTTTTTTGGTGAAAATTCAAACTTTTGCGTTAAAAGTTAAACAATTTTGATGGAAATTCTTTTCTTTGGTTTAAAGTTCATCTTTTCGCTTGAGGATTCAACTATTTTTTTGAAAATTCGATTTTTTTTTGATAAATCAAATTATTTTTAATTTAAAAGTGAAATCTTGTTAAATTAGAGTACCAATTATTATATGTTTCGTTGACAATTAATCTTTTTAATTTTAATTTCTTTACTTTTGGTCGAAATTTATTTCTTTTTCCATTAAAATTACAACTGTTTTGTTTAAAATTAAAATCTTTTTTTTATAGAATTCAACTATTTTGTTGAAAATTCGTCGCTACGGATGAATTAGACCTTTTTTGATTTAAAATTAAAATATTTTTTAGTTTTAATATGAATTATTATGTTTTTCATCTAAAGTTCATCTTTTTTTAAAATGAAAATTTAATTTTTGCGTTAAAATTTGAACAATTTGATTGAAAATTCATTTGTTTGGTTTAAAATTCATCTTTTTGTCTAAGGATTCAACTATTTTTTTTAAATTTAATTTTTTTTGGATAAATCAAATTATTTTAAATTTAAAAGTGAAATCTTGTTGGATTAAAATACCAATTATTATATTTTTTGTTGAGAATTCTTCATTTTCGTTTTTAATTTCTTTTCTTTTTTTACATAACAACTGTTTTGTTTAAAATTAAAAATTTTTTTAGTTAGAATTCAACTATTTTCTTGAAAATTCGCCTCTTCGGATGAATTGAACCCTTTTTGTTATAAAATTAAAATATTTTTTTAGTTTTAATATGAATTATTATATTATTCATTGAAAATTTATCTTTTTTGAAAATAAAAATTTAATTTTTGGGTTAAAAGTTGAACAATTTTATTGAAAATTCATTTGTTTGGTTTAAAATTCATCTTTTCGTCTGAGGATTCAACTATTTTTTGAAAATTCGATGTTTTTTTGGATAAATCAAATTATTTTAAATTTAAAAATAAAATCTTGTTGGATTGAAATACCAATTATTACATTTTTCGTTGAGAATTCTTCTTTTTCGTTTTTAATTTCTTTTCTTTTGGTAGAAATAAAATTTTTTTCCTTTAAAATTGCAACTTTTTTGTTTAAAATTAAACATTTTTTTGGTTAGAATTCAACTATTTTGTTGAAAATTCGACTTTTCGGATGAATTGAACCCTTTTTGATTTAAAATTAAAATATTTTTCAGTTTTAATATCAACTATTATATTTTTCATTGAGAATTCATCTTTTTTTGTGAGTAAATATTCAATTTTTGAGTTAAAAGTTGAACAATTTTTTGAAAATTCTTCTCTTCGGATGAATTAGACCCTTTTTCATTTTAAATTACAATATTTTCTAATTTTAATTGTGATAAATCAAATTGTTTTTAATTTAAAAGTGAAATCTTGTTGGATTAAAATACCAATTATTACATTTTTCGTTGAAAATTCATCTTTTTAGTTTTTAATTTCTTTTCTTTTGGTAGAAATTAAATTTTTTTTCCTTAAAATTACAACTGTTTTCTTGGAAATTCGCCTCTTCGGATGAATTGAACCCTTTTTGATTTAAAATAAAAATATTTTTTAGTTTTAATATCAACTATTACACTTTTCATTGAGAATTTTTTTCTTTTTATTGAACATTTATGACTGTGCTTGAAAATTTCCATTTTGTTGTTGGAAAATTAGTTACTTTAATTAAAAATCTATTTTTTTCATTTTTGGTTCAAAATTTATCTGTTTGAGTCGAAATCTAAACTACTTTGCAGAAAAATAATCTTTTTGGTTGAAGATTAATCAGTTTAGTTAATTTAACTATACATTTCGTTGAAAATTCGTTTTCTTTATGTTAAAAATGAATCTCTTACTGAAAATATTCCATTTGCGCTAAGAAATTAATTTTTTTAGTTGAAAATTCACTTATTTTGTAGAAATTTCGTCTTTTTGATTGAAAACTCTACTCTTTTGTTGAAATTTCCTCTTTCTGGTTTGAAAATAAGTTTGAAGATTCAAATAGTTTCATTGTAAATTAAAATATTTTCTGGTCGAAATTTTTTTTTGTTGAAAATTAATTATTTCAACTGAAAATGTAATTATTCCATTTATGGTTAAAAATGTATATTTTTAATTTCAAAACTAAAATATTTAGTTTAAAATTCTTGAGTACTGTTCATATGCCTAAAATAAAACTTTAAGACATTAAGGAAAAATGCTATTAGATTTAAAAAAGGAATAATAAATATCACAATTAGGTCAAAAGTTATAGCAGTTTAAAAAAAAAATATTTTTTTTTTAGAAAACAAAGTACAAAATTCTAATACGCATAATTTTTATAATTTTTTCATAAATATGTATTTAGTTTCGCGATTGCTATAATTTTAAGAAATAATCGAAAATGGCGCCATGCGATTTTTAATAATTGAATAGGTTGAGATTATTGCGAATTTTAATTTAAAAAGTTGATAATAATTCGATTCGAAAGACTTTCAAATTGCCTAATTCGAATCGGATTTTTTTTTTACTCGAATTCAGTTGCGAAGGTTCGAAAAAAAAAATCGATCCGAACAATTCACAGGTTTAATTATTATCAATTTAACATAATTGATCATGATGATAATAATTTTTGAAGGCAAAACAAAAAGTAATCGGACTCGATTGGTCGAAATGCGATCCAAATTTGATTTGCTACGTGAGTTCCGAAGGCTTCCTCGTCACCTGGAACATCGCCTTCGACACGAACCAGATAATCACCCCGGCCAAATTATCGGCAACGTGTATCGCCTGCTGTCCCCACGAATCGAATCTCGTGGCTTTAGGCTCGAAAAAAGGACAGGTTCTGATCATTAATACCCAGGGATCAGGCAGTGTCGTTTACAATTTAAGGGGCCACGATGTCGAAATTGTTAGTTTGTCCTGGTGTCCGGTCAGTTCCAACATCATCGTGGGAAATGGCGCCAGGGATTTGCTTCTCGCCTCGGGAGGAAAAGACAGGTTCGAAAAAACTAATTTTTTTCCTCAAAACTTCCCCTTTTTTCACCCCAAATAGCGCCCCATTTCGAGATTTTTTTTTTCCTGAATGTCCCCCGATTTGCAAAAGTTTGCCCTAAAGTAAAAAATTTTGGTATAAGATTTTTAGTGAAAATCATTTTTTGAATTTCTTCGACATCTTTGTGTAATCTGAAATATTTTGTTAGGTTTTATTATTATTTTATCGTAATTTATCATTTATTATTGATCAGTAAATACTAGTTGAATTTTAAACAAAAAAAGATGAATTTTCAACGAAAAATGTAATACTTCGTATTTTAATGTTAAATTGAAAATAATTTGACTTATTAAAAAAAATCAAATTTAAAAAAATAGTTAGATACTCAACCGAAAAGATGAATTTTAAATTAAAGAAAAGAATTTTCAACAATATTGTTCAACTTTTTACTTAAAAGTTGAATTTTCTTTTTAAAAAAAGATGAATTCTCAACAAAAATATAATAGTTGATATTAAAATTTAAAAATATTTTAATTTTAAATAAAAAAGGATCTAATTCATTCGAAGAGACGGATTTTCAACAAAATAGTTTAGTTGTCAACCGAAAAGTTGAATTTTAAACCAAACAAATGAATTTTCAACAAAATTGTATAACTTTTAACCCAAAAATTGAATTTTCACTCTCAAAAAAATGAATTCTCAATGAAAAATATAATAGTTAATATTAAAACTAAAAAGTATTTTTATTTCAAATTAAAAAGTGTCTAACTCACCCGAAGAGACGAATTTTTAACAAACGAGATCAATCTTCAACCAAAAAAAATGAATTTTAAACAAAACAAATTAATTTTCAACAAAATGGTTTAACTTTTAACCCAAAAGTTGAATTTTCAAAAAAAAGATGAATTCTCAGCTAAAAATGTAATAATTGTATTTTAATCCAAAAAGATTTGACTTTTACATTAAAAACAATTTCATTTATCACAATTAAAATTAGAAAATATTGTAATTTAAAATCAAAAAGAGTCTAATTCATCCGAAGAGACGAATTTTCAAGAAAATTGTTGGATACTCAACCAAAAAAAAATTTAATTTGAATAAAAACAGTTGTGATTTTAATGGAAAAAATAGATTTCTACCAAAAGAAAGGAAATTAAAAACTAAAAAGATCACTTCTCAACGAAAAATGTAATAACTGGTATTTCATTACAACAAGATTTCACTTTAAAATTTTTAAAAATTTGATATATAAAAAAAAATCGAATTTTCAAAAAATAGTTGAATCCTCAACCAAAAAAAAATTTAATTTGAATGAAAACAGTTGTAATTTTAATGGAAAAAATAGATTTCTACCAAAAGAAAGGAAATTAAAAACTAAAAAGATGACTTCTCAACGAAAAATGTAATAATTGGTATTTCAATTCAACAAGATTTCACTTTAAAATTTTTCTAAATTTGATTTGTCAAAAAAAAAAAAAAAATCGAATTTCCAAAAAATAGTTCAATGCTCAGGCGAAAAGATGAATTTTAAACCAAACAAATGAAATTTTCAATAAAATTGTTCAACTTTTAACCCAAAAATTAAATTTTCAATTTAAAGAAAGTTCAATTTTCAATGAAAAATATAATAATTCATATTAAACCTAAAAAAATATTCTAATTTTAAATCAAAAAGGGTTCAATTCATCCGAACAGGCGAATTTTCAAGAAAATAGTTGAATTCTATAAAAAAAGATTTAAATTTTGAAAAAAACAGTTGTAATTTTAATGGAAAAAATACTAAATTTCGAGCAAAAGAAAATAAAATTAAATTAAATAGATCAATTGTCAACGAAACATATAATAATTGGTACTCTAATTTAACAAGATTTCACTTTTAAATTAAAAACAATTTGATTTATCAAAAAAAAATCGAATTTTCAAAAAAATAGTTGAATCCTCAAGCGAAAAGATGAACTTTAAACCAAAGAAAAGAATTTTCATCAAACTTGTTTAACTTTTAACCCAAAAGTTTGAATTTTCACAAAAAAAAGATGAAATCTCAACGAAAAATATAATAATTCATATTAAAACTAAAAAATATTTTAATTTAAAATAAAAAAAGGGTTAAATTCATCCGAAAAAACAAATTTTTCAACAAAATAGTTGAATACTCAACCAAAAAGATGAATTTTATATAAAACAAATTAATTTTCAACAAAATTGTTTTACTTTTAACCCAAAAGTTGAATTTTCGTTAAAAAAAAATTATCAAACGAAAAGTATAATAGTTGATATTAAAACTAAACAGTATTTTAATTTTTAATGAGAAAGGGTCTGATCCATCCGTAGAGAAGAATTTTCAAGAAAATAGTTGAATTCTAAATAAAAAAAATTTAATTTTAAAGAAAACCGTTGTAATTTTATTGGAAAAAAATTAAATTTCTACCAAAAAAAGGAAATTAAAAACTAAAAAGATGAATTTTCAACGAAAAATATATTAACTGGTACTTTAATCCAAAAAGATTTCACTTTTAAATTAAAAACAATTTGATTTATCACAAAAAAATGAAATTTTCAACAAAATAGTTGAATCCTCAACCGAAAGGATGAATTTTAAACAAACAAAAAAAGAATTTTCAAACAAATTAACTTTTAATCAAAAAGTTGAATTTTTATATAAGAAAGACGAATTTTCAACGAAAAATAAATTATTTGATATTAAAACTAAACAGTATTTTAATTTAAAATTGAAGAGACGAATTTTCAACAAAATAGTTAAATTCTAAACAAAAAAGATGTTAATTTAAAAAAAAAGTTGTAATTTTAATAGAAAAAATAAAAATCTACCAAAAGAAAAGAAATTAAAAACTAAAAAGATGAATTCTCAACGAAAAATATATAATATTTGATATTAAAACTAAAAAATATTTTAATTTTAAACAAAACAGTTGTGATTTTAATGGAAAAAAATTAAATTTCGACCAAAAGAAAAGAAAGTAAAATTAAAAAGATGAATTGTCAACGAAATATGTAATAATTAATATTTCAATCGAACAAGATTTCACTTTTAAGTTAAAAACAATTTGATTTATCACAAAAAATCAAACTTTTAACAAAATCGTTGAATCCTCACCCGAAAAGATAAATTTTAAAGCAAACAAATAAATTTTCAAAAAAATTGTTTAACTTTTAACCAAAAAATTGAATTTTGATTAAAAAAAAGGATCATTTCTCAACGAAAAATGTAATAATTGGTATTTCAATCCAACAGGATTTCACTTTTAAATTTAAAACACTTTGATTTATCACAAAAAAAATCAAATGTTCAAGAAAATTGTTAACTTTTAACGCAAAAATTGAATTTTTATTTTAAAAAAAGATTAATTCTTAACGAAAAATATAAGAGTTAATATTAAAACGAAAAAATATTTTAATCTGAAATAAAACATTAGTAATTTCAATACAAAAAAAATACATTTCTACCAAAAGAGAAGAATTTTAAAAAGTCAAAAAAAAATATATATATGAAATTTCTACCAAAAGAGATGAATTTTCAAACCAAAAAGACGAATTTTCAATATAATTGTTGTATTTTCAACCAAAAAATATTTTTTAGACAAGCAAGGAAAATTGTAAGCACATTAAAACTTGAAGGGAAAAATAATTATAAATATAAAATAAAAATTTCGAATAACTATTTATGTTCGAAGTTTATTTATTTGCGTTATTGTTATATAAGTAAAGTGTTAAAATTTCAACAAAAAAGTTAATCTTTAAATAGTTAAATGTTTATACAACAAATATATAATTTCAACAAAAGGATGAATTCTCAAAGAAAAATTTAATATATTAGTATTTCGATCCAAAAGACTACCATTTCAAATCGAAAATAATTTTATTAATAAAAAGTTGTTTAACTTTTCACCCAGAAGTTTCATTTTCAACAAAAAAGATTAATTCTTAACGGAAAATATAATAAGTAGTTGATATTAAAACTAAAAAATATTTTAATTTTAAATCAAAAAGGGATAAATTCATCCGAAGAGAGAAATTTTCAAGCTAATAGTTGAGTCATCAACCAAAAAAGATTTTATTTTAAACAAAATTCAATTTCTATCAAAAGAGAAGAATTTAAAAACTAAAAAAAAAAATTTTTAAATAATTTTTGTATTCTCAACCAAAAACGATGAATTCTCAACAGGTTTTAGTTTTGGACTTTTTTTTGTTGCAATTTTAGTTAAAAAAAAGAAAAAGATCAAATTTCTACAATAAGAGATAAAATTCGAAATCCAAAAAGACGAATTTTCAATATAATTGTTGTATTTCTAACCAAAAAGGATTGCTCTGTAAAAAAAATTGTAGGCAAATTAAAACTCTAAGGGGAAAATAATTTCGAATATAAAATAAAAATTTCGAATAGCTGTTTTCGAATTTTAAAAAATGTTAGGAAAAAATTCAGATTAAAAGGTATTTAGGATTTTTGTCGATTTAAAGATATTAAAAATATTTTATAAATTCAAAATTTCCATAATTCCTAAATAGGCTTTAAATGGACGCAAATTATTTCTAAAATTATATCAAAATCTTCCAGATTCGTTTTTTATTATTTTGGAAATTTTTTGTTATGTTTTAAAATAAAAAATAAATAAATTTTTTAATATTTCAAAAGTGTTTTTAAATTTCTCCAGAAATTCTTTTTTTTTTTGTAAATCTTCCAGAATCTACATTTTCTTTGAAATTTAATTGTAGGTTTAAAATTATTTGATTTTTTTTCCTGAAATTTTGTAATAACAAAAAAATTTTCTGCATAATCTTCTACATTCTGTTCCCAAATTTTAAGAAATCGTTTCAAGTATTTAAAAATATTAGAAAAAATCATTTCAGAATCTTTTCAAAACATCAAAATATATTTTTAAATTATTCAAAGTTTTCCTAATTTTTTTTAAATCTGCAAAAATAAAAAAATAATGGTAATATATTGTATCTGACGAATTTGTTGACACTGAATATAAAGATACAAATAAAAACAGGTCTCTTAAGAAAGATCCAATTATACTTTTAAATTATGCAATATTATTGCCTCAATATTCAACAAACATTACCCAATAACCAATAACAACAAATATTTGTCTCGTTTAAACGGAAAATTATTATTTTTCATGAAAACAAACTGGTAATATGAAAATATTTTTGTTCGATCGAATCGATTTTTTTGAATAAATAATTTTTTTTACAATTCCATTTTTGTTTGCATTGAAAATAATGAATTTTCGTTTAAACGAAAAGTTTAAGGTAGAAAAAATGTTTTTGGAAATTTTTTTATGTTTAGAGTAAAAATAAATATTAAATAAAATATTAAGAATTTCATGTTTTAATATACTTTTTTTGTTTATAAAAACAGAACTTTTGAAGTTTTTTTTTGAAATCTTTGAAATCTTTTCGCATTTTTTTTAAATGTTTAGAAAATTTTGAATCTATATTATATTATTTAGTTTTTATTTATTATTTTACATTTATTTTTTTCAACTAAAATTTGTTTTAAATTGAAAATTTGTATTATTGGATAGAAATTAATCTTCTTGGTTGAAAATTGATTACTTTGTTTAAAAATGAAACTATTTTTTTAAATTATTATTTTTTCGGTTCAACATTAATTTTATTATCTGAAAATTCAACTAATGAATTTTTGGTCGTCACTTTATCTTTTTTAAACGAAAATTCATATATTTTTTTGGAAACTGGTCGTATTTTTTGTTAAAAATTTATCTTTGTTGAAAATTCATCTTTTTCTTTAAAATTCAACTATTCCAGTTGAAGATTCATCATTTTAGTTAAAAATTAAAACTATTCTTTTGAACATTCACCTTTTTGGTTTGAAAATTCAACGTTTTCTCTAGAAATTTCAACTTTTCTTGGCTAAAAAATTACTTTTTGTTGAAAATTCAAATTTTTTGTAGAAAATTTCTATTTTTAGCTCGAAAATTTAACAATTTGGTAAAAAATTAAACTGTTTGGTTGAAAATGTAACTATTTAATTGAAAATGTATGTAATTTGTTGAAAATTAGTCTTTTTCTTTCGACAATCAATCTGTTTTAGTTGAGGATTCAAATATTTTGTCGAAAATTCATTTTTTTGTTTTGAAAATTAACTTTTTTGTTGAAAATTCAACTGTTTTGTATAAAATTCGATTTTTCAGTTCGAAAGTTGTTTTTGTATAAAAACTAAATTATTCCACTTAAAAATTCGTCATTTTAGTTATAAACGTATCAATTTTTTACAATAAAACTATTTTTTTTAAACTTAGTTGCTTTTCTTGTTTGAATATTAATTTTCTTAACTGAATATTTAACTGTACAATTTTTCTTTGTCACGTTCTCTTTTTTTAATTAACATTTATATATTTGGTTGAGAATTGGTCGTATTTTTTGAATAAGTTAATCTTCTTCGTTAAAAATTCATCTTTTTGTTTGAAAATTCAACTATTCAATTTGAAGATTCATCATTTGAGTTAAAAGTTTATCAGTTTTGTTGAGAATGAATTTATTAGCTAGAAATTTAATTATTCCGGTTTCGGATTAAAATTTATATATTTTATTTTAAAATTCAACTATTAAAAAATCAACTGCTTGATTTCAAGTTGAACTGCTTTTATAAGAAATTTATTTTTGTTAAGAAATTCATATTTGTGGGCTGAAAATTCAAATTTTCTATAGAAAATTCATCTTTTGGCTTACAAATTTAAGAAGTTGGTTGAAAATAAAGTTTTTTTAATGAAAATTCATCATTTTCCTTCAAAATTGCAATATTTTTTATTCAAATTTAAATCTTTCATATGAAAAATGTACTATTTAGTAGAAAATTAAGATTTTTGTTGAAAATTCATATTTTTTGTTGAAATGTAAACAATTTGAGCAGAAAATTCAATTATTTGTTTAAAAATTGACCTATTTATTTGAAAATTCCACAATTTGGTCAAAGATTCATGTATTTTGTTGAAAATTCGTATTTTTGGGTACAAATTTAATCTTGTTGGTTGAAAATTTATCAATTTGGTTAAAGATTACATTATTTTCTCAAAAATTTGTTTCTGATTTGTTGAAACTTAACTTTTTAAACTGGAAATTTAACTTTGCCATTTTTTGATGAAAGCTTATCTTTTTTATTTGAAAACTCAAATTTTTCATAGAAAATTCATCTTTTGGGCTTAAAAATTCAATAAGTTGTTTGAAAATTAAGTTTCTTGTTAAAAATTAATATTTTTCGTTAAAAATTGCACTACTTAGTTAAAATTTCTCATATGACAAATTTACTATTTAGTATACAATTAATTTTTTGGTTAAAAATTGATTTTTTTAAATTGAAATTTCAACAATTTTAGCAGAAAATTCAACTATTTGGTTAAAAATGGAACTATTTATTTAAAAATTTAACCATTTGGTACAGAAATAACTTTTTTGTTAAAAAATTAATAATTTGGTTTAAAATTGACCTATTTATTTGAAAATTCACAAATTTGGTTGAAGATTACATTATTCTCTCAAAATTTTTTTTCGTTTTGTTGAAACGTAATTTTGAAACTAGAAATTTAACTTTGCCATTTTTTGATGAAAGCTTATCTTTTTTAGTTGAAAACTCAAATTTTTCATAGAAAATTCATCTTTTGGGTTTGAAAATTCAACAAATTGGTTCAAAATTAAATTATTTATATGAAAATTACGTTTTTTCTTGAAAATTCATATTTTTAGTTAAAAATTGCACTATTTAGCTAAAATTTAAATTTGTCATATGAAAAATTTACTATTTAGTGAAAAATTAAATTTTTTGTTGTAAATTCATATTTTTTATTGAAATTTCAACAATTTTAGCAGAAAATTCAATTATTTGGTTAGAAATTGATCTATTTATCTGAAAATTTAACTATTTGGTACAGAAGCAAATTTCTTGTTGAAAAATCAACTATTTGGTTTAAACTTGACCTATCTATTTGAAAATTCTACAATTTGATAAAAAATTCATGTATTTTGTTGAAAATTCGTATTTTTGGGTAGAAATTTAATCTTGTTGATTGAAAATTCACAAATTTGGTTGAAGATTACATTATTGTCTCAAAAATTTGGTTCCCTTTTTTTAAAACGTAATTTTTGTAACTAAAAATTTAATTTTTCCATTTTTTTATGAAAGCTTACCTTATTTAGATAAAAATTCACATTTTTCCTAGAAAACTCATCTTTTGGGCTTGAAAATTCAACAAGTTGGTTCAGAATTAAATTATTTAGATGAAAATTACGTTTTTTCTTGAAAATTCATATTTTTCGTTAAAAATTGCACTATTTAGCTGAAATTTAAATTTTTATTATGAAAAATGTACTATTTAGTGAAAAATTAAATTTTTTGTTGTAAATTTATATTTTTTATTGAAATTTCAACAATTTTAGCAGAAAATTCAATTATTTGGTTAGAAATTGATCTATTTATTTGAAAATTTAACTATTTGGTACAGAAGCAAATTTTTTGTTGAAAAATCAACTATTTGGTGTAAACTTTACCTATCTATTTGAAAATTCTACAATTTGATAAAAAATTCATGTATTTTGTTGAAAATTCGTATTTTTGGGTAGAAATTTAATCTTGTTGATTGAAAATTCACAAATTTGGTTGAAGATTACATTATTGTCTCAAAAATTTGTTTCCCTTTTGTTAAAACGTAATTTTTGTAACTAAAAATTTAATTTTTCCATTTTTTTATGAAAGCTTACCTTTTTTAGATAAAAATTTAAATTTTTCCTAGAAAACTCATCTTTTGGGCTTGAAAATTCAACAAATTGGTTCAAAATTAAATTATTTATATGAAAATTACG
>NC_046661.1:146437674-146449542 GCF_010883055.1 Belonocnema kinseyi | reverse complement strand
TCAATTATTTGGTTAGAAATTGATCTATTTATCTGAAAATTTAACTATTTGGTACAGAAGCAAATTTCTTGTTGAAAAATCAACTATTTGGTTTAAACTTGAACTATTTATTTGAAAATTCCACAATTTAGAGGTAGAAATTAAATTTTTTTTGGTTGAAAATTTATCACTTTGTTTGAAGATTACATTATTTTCTCAAAAATTTGTTTACGTTTTGTTGAAACGTAATTTTGAAACTAGAAATTTAACTTTGCCATTTTTTGATGAAAGCTTATCTTTTTTAGATAAAAATTTAAATTTTTCCTAGAAAACTCATCTTTTGGGCTTGAAAATTCAACAAATTGGTTCAAAATTAAATTATTTATATGAAAATTACGTTTTTTCTTGAAAATTCATATTTTTCGTTAAAAATTGCACTATTTAGCTAAAATTTAAATTTTTAATATGAAAAATGTACTATTTAGTGAAAAATTAAATTTTTTGTTGTAAATTCATATTTTTTATTGAAATTTTAACAATTTTAGCAGAAAATTCAATTATTTGGTTAGAAATTGATCTATTTATTTGAAAATTAACTATTTGGTATCGAAACAACTTTTTTGTTGAAAAATAAACTATTTGGTTTAAAATTGACCTATTTATTTGAAAATTCCACAATTTAGAGGTAGAAATTAAATTTTTTTTGGTTGAAAATTTATCAATTTGGTTGAAGATTACATTATTTTCTCAAAAATTTGTTTCCGTTTTGTTGAAACGTAATTTTCTTAATTAAAAATTTAACTTTGCCGTTTTTTGATGAAAGCTTATCTTTTTTAGTTAAAAATTCAACTCTTTGGTTGAAAATTAACTTTTTTTGTTAAAAATTATCCTCGCAATAGAAAATTCATCCTTGTACGTTCAAAATTCAACTATTTTCTTTAAAATTTAACGATCTTATTGACAATTTAACTATTTCGTTAAAGTTATTTTTTGTCGAAACTTTTATGGTAAGAAAATCAGATTAAAAAATTTTATTTAAAATTATTAATTTCCCTATTTCTCCTATTTTTACTTAAAACTAAAGAAACTTGAATATTCGGACTTAAACTTAAATGTATTAAAATTATATTCTTAAATAAAAAATGAAAATAAAATCAAAATAGTACTTACATGCACTTTCGTTTTTGAACTTCTCTGCAAGACATTTTTTTCGAACATTTCGGCGGCTCTCAATTTATAGGACCCACACATCTGCTTTTGCATTTACAATGTTTACAAAGGTGCATGAAGTATGTGATAATATTAACAAGAATTGTTTTGCAAGAAATATGATCAGCTTTGTAAATTTTTTTAAACATTTACAAAAATAAATATACTAATCGTATTTGTTAAATAATAAATGTTTATCATAAATTTCAAACAATCGGTGACTAACAGTTGAATAAAAATCTCGTAAATCATGATACATTTGACGTTCTCTATGATTATTGTAATTTTTAGTTGAACTTTTATCGTTTTTTGTTGAAGTTTTAGCTATTTGGTTACAAAATTACTTTATTAATTCAAAATTCAACTATTTGGTTCAAAAAGTTTATTTTTCAGTTGAAAATTCAACTACTTGTTTGAAAATTCATGTTTTTCGATGAAGATTCGTCTTTTTGGGTTAAAAATTTATTCAGTTTTGTAGAAAATTCAAGTAACTGTTTGACAATTAATTTTTGTTGTGGAAAATTAATGTATTTTGTTACAATTCATCATTTTAGGTTGAGAATTAATCTTCTTGGTTGAAAATTATTGTGTTATTGTTGAAAATTCAACTAAATATTTGGTTAGAAAGTTAAAATACTTTCTTAAAAATTAAGTTTGTTGTTGAAAATTTGCCTGTTTTTATGAAAAGTCGTATTTTTGTGTGCAAAATTAATATCCTCGGTAAAAAAATTCAACCCTTTATTGAAAAATTAATCAAATTTGTAGAAAATTCAACAATTTTGTTTAAAAGTGTTTTTTTCTTTCTTTTTTTTTTTTGTTTAAGAATAACGTTTTTTGTTAAAAGATCCTTCTTTTTATGAAATTAATCTTCCTGTTTGAAATGTCATCTTTTTGTTTGGAGATTCTTATTTTATTCAATGAAAATTAATTTTTTAAACTGATAATTGAACTATTTCATTTTTTTAACTCTGTTGCTGAAAATTCTTTTTTTTATTGAAAATTAATTGTTTTAACCGAAAATTTGTTGTCTTTTTTAGTTGAAAATTAATGTATTTTACAAAAAATTTCACTTATTCGTTGAAAATTGAACTACTTTGTTAAAAAATCATTTTTTGGTTTGGCATGCATTATTTTAGGTAAAATTTTGATTTTTTACATTGAAAATATAATTATTCCATTTTTGGATGCAATTTTATCTTTTTTAGATGAAAATTCAGCTATTTGGTTAAAAAAATTGATTTTCTAATTAAAAATTCAAGTATTTGTTGACAATTAATTTTTTTTATTAAGAAAAAATGTATTTTGTTGAAAATTAATCTTTTTGGTGAAAATTATTTTATTTTTATTTTGTTGAAAATACGTGTTCTGTATACAAAATTAATATTATTGGTTAAAAATTCAACTTTTTATTGAAAAATTAATCAAATTTCTAGAAAATTCAACAATTTTGTTAAAAAGTGATTTCAAAAAAATTTTTTTTTGTTTAAAAATGTTTTTTGTTAAAAGATCCTTCTTTTTATGAAATTAATCTTCCTGTTTGTAATTTCATCTTTTTGTTTGAAGATTCTTATTTTATTCAATGAAAATTAATTTTTTTAACTGATACTTGAACTATTTCATTTTTTTTGTTACAGATATATCTTTTTTTGTCGATAATTTATGTATTTTGTTCGGAATTTTTCTTTTTCGGTAGAAAATTAATCTCTTTGCTCGCCAATTAAACTATTTTGCTAGAAAATTCATTTATTTGGAAAAAAATTTACCTCTTTTGCTGAAAATTCGTTCTTGTTATTGAAAATTAATTGTTTTAACCGAAAATTTGTTTAGTCTCTTTTAGTTAAAAATTTAACTATTTGGTTGAAAATTCATGTATTTTACTGAAAATTTCACTAATTCTTTGAAAATTGAACTACTTTGTTAAAAAATCATTTTTTGGTTTTACATGCATTATTTTAGGTAAAACTTTAATTTTTTAAATTGAAAATTCAGCTATTTGGTTAAAAAAATTGATTTTTGAATTAAAAATTCAAGTATTTCTTTGACAATTAAATTTTTTTATTGGAAAAAACTGTATTTTGTTGAAAATTATGGTTTTTTGGTCGACAATTAATCTTTTTGATGAAAATTATTTTACTTTTATTTTGTTGAAAATTTGTGTTTTTCGATACAAAATTAATATTCTTGGTTAAAAATACAACTGTTTGGTAGGAAATTAATCTTCTTCTTAGAAAATTCATCTTTTTATTTGAAGCTTCTTTTTTTTATAGTTAAAAATTAATTGTTTAACTGATAATTTAACTATCCCATTCTTGACTGAACGATTTGTTAAAAAAATTAATGTATTTTGTTGAAAATTTATTCTTTTGGTTTAAAAATGCATGTTTTTGTTCTTAAAAATGTAAATAATTCGTTGAAAGTTAAACTACTTTGTTGAAAAATCATCTTTTTGGTTAAATATTTAACTGCGTTATTGAACATTCGTTTTTTTGTTCTTGTAAAAACTTAATTTTTCATATTAAAAATATATTTATTTTATTTTTGGTTGCAAATTTATCTTTTGCAGTTAAAAATTGAGCTATTTATTGAAAAAGTTTCTGTTTTGGTTGAAAATTCTTGTTTGAAAATTCACCGTTTTGGTTAGAAATTTAACTAATTTGGTAAAAAAAAATGGCAAGTATTTGTTTGAGAAATAATTTTTTTTGTTGAATCTATGTGTATTTTGTTGAAAAATAATCTTTTTGGTCGAAAATTAATCTTCTCGATTCAAAATTATTATTTTTTTTAAATTCAACTACTTGGTTGAACTTTTTTGTTTTGTTCAAAATTAATTTTCTAGAGAAAACTTGAATTGTTCCTTTTTTAGTTGAAAATTAAACAACTTTTTCAAGGATTCAACTACTTTTTTAAAAATTCATCTTTTGGTTAAATTGAACTGTTTTTTATTTAAAATTAAAATCCTTTTTCGTTTAAAACTGCGTCATGCTGTTTTGAAAGCTTTTTCCACCCCTCCCCTTCTTTGATAAACGCCAAAAATAAAACATAAAGTATACAAACACAATATTTGAACAGACTTCCCAGTCCAAAATGCTCTCAGAAAAGGAAAATTTAATGTATTCAAGTATCATATTGAATTCCATATGAAACGCTTAAGATTTTAAGGCAAAGTATTTGCATTTTCAATAAAATAGTTGAATTTTCAACCATAAAAAGATTCATTTTCTACCAAAACAAATAAATTTTCAATGTAAGGGTTGGGTTTTCAAAACAAGAAGTTGAATTTTTAATTTAAAAAAAGTATTCTGAAAGAAAAATATATATAATTGATACTTCAACCAAGGAAGATTTTAATTTTTAATTAAAAACAGTTGAATCCAAACAGATTAATTTTTAACAAAACAGTTGTGTTTTTATTTAAAAAAAGATCAAATTTTTGCCAAAAAACAAAAACTTTCAAAACGGAGTGAATTGAATTCCTTAGATAACATTTGAATTTTTTACCTGTAAATATATATTTTTTACAAAAACTGAATTTTTAGCGAAGTAGTACTGACAATATATATAAATTTTTAAGGAATACAATGAGTATTGAAAAAATTAGTCTAACTTTATTCAACTATTATTTCAATTAAATTAATTTATTAAATTATGCACATTATTATTAAATTTAATTGAATTTTCAGTTTAAAAAATTAATTATCATAAAAAACGCATCTAGTTTTCTCTAAAAAATTGAACTTTTAACCCGAAAATATTAATTTTCAGCACAAAAGTTTATTTTAAACCAAATAATTTAATTTTCAACCAAAAAAGTACGAAAATTCAAGGAAAAATATAATAGTTGATATTTCAACCACAAAAGATAAAAATTTTAAATAAAAAACAGTCAAATTCATTCAAAAGCGACGAATTTTCAACAAAAGAGTTAAATTTCTAACCAAAAATGATTTTTTACCAAAAGAAATGAATTTAAAAACAACCAAATGGAATAGTAGAAATTTCTTCAAAAAAAAATCTGAGAGTACAATAACACTAATTTGAAACATTTTTAAAAACAAGAGACGGATTTTTTAGACATTTGAATTTTCAAACCAAAAATTTAATTTTTATCAAAAAATTTCAATTTTAATTTTTTTTTAAATATAAAATTTCTACCATAGAGATTTTTAATTAAAAAAGAGCCAATTTTATAGAATAATATTATGCATTTTCTACAAAAATAATTGAATTTTCGACTCATAAATATCAATTTTCTAGCAAAAATAGAAGAGCTACATTTTTAGTAAAAAAATCGTTTTCAACAAAAAAATTAAGAAATTTTCAACAAAATTTGGTAAATTACTGACCAAAGAAATTAACTTTGAACTAAAATTATACATGTTCATTCAAAAAATTATTTGTTAACCAAATAGTTGAATTTTTAACCGAGAAAATGAATTTTCTACCTGCATTATTTTAGGTAAAATTTTCATTTTTTACATTGAAAATATAATTATTCCCTTTTTCGAATGCAATTTTATCTTTTTCAGTTGAAAATTTAACTATTTGGTTAAAAAAAATTGATTTTTGAATTAAAAATTCAAGTATTTGTTTGACAATTAATTTTTTTTATTTAAAAAAAATGTATTTTGTTGACAATTAACCTTTTTGGTCGACAATTAATCTTTTTGGTGTAAGTTATATTTTTTATTTTGTTGAAAATTCGTGTTTTTCGGTACAAAAGTTTACAAAACTTTTCTACCATTGAGATTTTTTAATTAAAAAAGAGCCAATTTAACAGCATAAAATTATGCATTTACTACAAAAATAATTGAATTTTCCACTAATAAATATCAATTTTCTAGCATACAAAAATACATTTTTAATTAAATAAAATCTTAACAAAATAGATAAATTAAAAAAAAATGTCTACCAAAAAGATTAAATGTATATTAAAAAATCGACAAAAAATTAAACAGTGAAATTTCTAGTTAAAGAAATTAATTTTCAATAAAAAAATAATTTTTAACCAAAGAAATAAACTTTTACTGGAAAGTGTAATTTCCTACCAAAGAAGAATAATTTTTTAACAAAATGCATATGTTTTCAACCAAATATTTTAATTTTTAATGGCATTTTCAAACAAATACTTGAATTTTCAACCAAGGAGGTTAATTTTCTACAATAAAAAAATAGATTTTTAACAAAATAGATTAATTAATACCTAAAAAGGATCAATTTTAAATAAAAAAATAATTTGATTTCCATTTAGAGAAATAAGTTTTTTAGCAAATAAATAATTTTTATGGAAATAATTAAATTTTTAACTATACAGATTTATATTTCTACCATAAATGAATGTCTATAAAAAGAAACATTTTTAATAAAAAAATGCAATATTTAAACATTTAGTTTGTCAAACATGAAATAATTAAATATTCAGTTTAAAATAAAAATATATTTTTTTTTGGCTGAATTATCAACTATTACATTTTTTGTCGAGAATGCATATTTTTTTGAATACTAATTCGACCACATTTAAGTTTTGTTTCGCTAATGATTAATTATTATTTTAGTTAAAAATTCATCCGTTTTTTTGAAAATTTTAATATTTTAATTAAAATTATTTTGTTTTGTTTTGTTGGAAATTAAGTTTTTTTTATTAAAAGTGGAAATTTATATTTTTTGGTTAAAAATTAAACTATAAAAGTTATCCTACTTTATTAAAAATGGATTTTTTTCTTTTTAATTTATAAATTTATTAAAAAAATTATTTCTTTGTTTTATTTGAAAAAGTTTAATATCCTAATTAAACTTTATTTGTTGTTTTTAAAAATCAATCTTTTTAAATAAAAATGTATCTGTTATACTTTTTGTTGAAAATTAATTTTTTTAGTTTAAAAACAAACTACTTTTTTCCAAATTCATGTAATTTGTTGAAAATTCGTATTTATTGGTAGAAAATGAAATTTTGTTGATGAAAATTCTGTTTTTTTTTTCTTCATTCAATTGTTTTTTAATTAAAAATTTTAATCTTTTTAAGTTGAAATCTCAAATATTACATTTTTTAAAAAGAATTGATCTTTTTCGTTTTAAATTTTTATTTTGGTTGAATTACGTTGTTACATATTACTTTTATTTGGTTAAAGATTCATGATTTTAAAAATGTAATTCATTCTTTTCTTAGTTGAAAATTAATTTTAATAATTGAAATTTCAACTATTCATTTCTTGTTTTAAAATTTATTTTTATATTCAAAAATTCAACTTTTGTGCTGCAAATTCGTGTAATTTCTTGAAAATTCGTCTTTTTTGTTAAAAAATTAATCTTAGAGGAAACCTAATTTTTTAAAATAACTACTTATTTGAATTGCTTTGTAAAAAATGGATTATTTTTTTAAATGATTGATCATTTAAGTTGGGAATACATCTATTTGATTGAAAATTAACTTTTTAAAGTTAAAAATTCATCTAATTTCTTGAAAATTCATTTTTTTGGGTTAGAAATTAAACTTTTTGAAGGAAAATTCTTTTTTTGTTAACTGAAACTACTTGGTTAAAGTTTAAACCGCTTTGTTATAGATTTACTCTTTTTATTAATGACTTATCATTTTAGACGAAAATTAATTCTTGTCGTTGTCAATTTAAATATTTTGTTTAAAATTATTATTTTTCAAACTAATTTGTCTTTTAGTTTAAAAATAGAATTTTTTACTGCAAATTCAAATAATTATTTGAAAGTTGTACGACTTTGTTGAAAATTTATTTTTTTTATTCAAAATTTATTATTTGAGTGAAAGGTTCATGTCTTTTGCTTAAAATTTAACTATTTTGATGAAAATGACTTTTTTTCCTAAATATTAATTGAGTTTATTGAAAATTTAAGCAGGATTTTTGGTTAAAAATTTACATTTTTTAAATAAAAGCTTAGCTTTTTTGTTGAAAATTCATGTAATTTCTTGAGAATTCATCTTTTCTGGTAGAAAATTATTCTTTTTTAAGAAAACTTAATTTTTTGTATACCTTTAACTGCTTGGTTAAAATTTAAACAGCTTTGTTAAAGATTTATTCTTTTTGTTAATGGCTTATCATTTTAGATGATAATACTTTTCGTTGAAAATTTATCTATTTTGTTTAAACTTATTTTGTATTTTAGTATAAAATTGATTTTTTGAATTGAAAATTCAAATAATTGGTTAAAATTTATTTTTATTTTATTGAAATTAATTTTTTTTCTCTTGAAAATTAATTTTGCTTGTTGAAAATTTAACTATTGTACTTTGTTATTGAAAATTTACCAGGTTCCTAAACTTTTTTCTAAACTTTTTTTTTTACAAATGTGTATTAACCATAATTTATCTACTTTTTGGACTCCCTTTAAAGTCCCCTTTGTTAAAAAAGTTTGGTTAAAAATTCATTTTTGTTGTTGCAACTTTAACTATTTTGTTGATTATTAAAAAAATTTCTCTTCTTGCTTGAAAATTCATTTCTTTGGTTGAAGCTCATCATTTTAGTTAACAATTATTATTTTTGATTAAAATTTAACTATTTTGTTAACAAATTTTTGTTTGAAAACTGATCAATTTGGTTCAAAATTCATTCTTTTGTTGAAAGTTTAACTATTTTGTTAATAATTCGATTATTTTAAATTTTAAATTTATTTCTTGTTTCGTTAAAAATTCCACTAATTGTTTGAAAATTCGTTTTTTATAGAAATTTAATTCTCTTGGTTAGAAATTTCTCTTCTTGATTAAATATTCATTTCCTTTTGTTGAAGCTCATCATTTTAGTTAAAAATTATATCCTTGATCAAAAATGTAATTGTTTTGTTAAGAAAAGTTTTGTTGAAAATTGATTTTTTGGTTAAAACAAATTTTTTTGTGAAAATTAAACTATTTTGTTGATAATTCGATTATTTTAGAATGAAGATTCTTTCTTTTCGTTACAAATTCCATTAATTGTTTAAAAATTCATTTTTCAATAGAAATTTATAATTCTTTCTTAAAAATTTATCTTCTTGATTGAAAATTAATTTTTCTGTATAAAAATTCAGTTTTTTTGTAGTTAAAAATTTAATTATGTTGTTGAAAATTTGTTTATTTTAAAATGGAAATGAATGTTTTTTTTTTAAATAAAAATTTAACTGTTCCATTTTTGTACAAAATTTAACTATTTGGTTAAAAATTCATCTTTCAATCATTTTCAATTTTAAACTCTTTTTTTTTCGTTAGAAATTCCACGAATTATTTGAAAATTCGATTTTTTTATAGAATTTTTGACTTCTTAGTTAAAAACTTATCTTCTTGATTGAAAATTAATTTTTATGTTTGAAAATACATATTTTTTGGTTAAAAAAACCAATTTTGAATCAAGAAAAGAAATTTTTTTAATAATCCAATTATCAACAAAATACTTCAATTTTCAACAACAAAAATGAATTTTTAATGAAATAATTCAATTTTGTACAAAAAATGGAACAATTAAATATTATTAAAAAATTAATTTTTAATTTAAACTAAACAAATTTACAACAAAATAATTAAATTTTTAACGTAAAAAAATGAATTTTCAAACATGAAAATTAATTTTCAATCAAAAAGGTAAATTTTTAACAAAGAAGTTAAAATTTCTATATATAAAAAAACAACAAATTTTCAAACAATTAGTGGAATTTGTATTGAAAAAAAAATTTAATTCAAAATAATCGAATTATCAACAAAATAGTTAAATTTTCAACAACAAAAATGAATGTTTAACCAAAAAGATCATTTTTCTTTAAAGGACTTCAAGTTGAGAAAAATTTTAGGAACCTGGAAACAATCATTCAAAAGTGGCGGATCCGACGACTGATAAATCAATAAAAAATTGATAATTAGTCAGTTTTACTTACTGACAAAATAAGTAATTTTAAATTGTCCAATTTCTTGAATTTTTATCTAAAAATGGTAAATTTTCAACAACAAAGATTTACTCTGCAGCCTCTCGCCTCTTAAGTATCCTATTTTAAATTTTTTTACAAATTTTGGATTAGGTCAGTATTTTTTTGGAGAGCCGGAGGCGATGGAAGATACCAGTCCCAAATATTTCTTCCTCCAAGTCCATTGGATACACAAAAGCACAGATCAAAACTCGGCGGCGGTTCTTTTAATTGGACGACCGTTTGCTGGGCAGAACCGAAACTCCTGCTGATGAGTTCTTCCTTCGGAGAATTAATTTCCTGGGATTTGACGAAAGTCAGCGGAAAAAACAAGCCAGTTTATAAACTAATTCACGCCTGTCATAATCGAGGATTGTTCAGTATTGCGACTTATACTCAAATTGAAGACAAAAATGAGCAGACGAACTGGAGGGAAAAGATTGCGTTCGTATTTTTATTATTTAAAAAAAATATTAATTAGTACTTTAGTATTATAATTAGTTATAAAAATCTAATTTTTAAATTTCTTCTGCTTTATCAATTTTTCTTTTAGGTATAAAAGCCACCCTTTGCTTTGAAGATAAATAATTTTGATTCAAAACAATTTGTTTAAATTTATTTTAAAATCTTTTTTTGCTAACAATCACACCGAATTTTTAATGTACAAATTAAGTAAAAATTTTTAAGCAATTAGTGGATTTCTCAATGGAAAAGATGCATTTGCAACCAAGAAGATTCTTTTTCAATCTCGAAAGACGTTTTTTTCCACAGAATACGTGATGTTTCAAGTGTAAAAGAGAAATTTTATGTTGCACAATTATTTTGTAAAAAAAAACAAACGAATTTTTAATGAAATAGTTTAATTTTGAACCAAGCAGATCAATTTTCAATCAAGAAGAGACATTTTTAACAAAGAGGTTTAAAATTTTATATAAAGAAACTAAATTTTAACCAACGATTAAAATTTATAAGGAACAAAAAAATTAATTTAAAATAAACAAGTTTTCAACAAAATAGTTTTAATTTTTAAACAAATTAATGAATTTCTAACTCAAGATCAATTTTCAACCAAGAAGTTAAAATTTTTATTTTGATAAACGAATTTTCAGAAAATAATGGTATTTTTAACGAAAAAATAAATAAAATTTAATTTTTAAATAATCGAATTATTAACAAAATAGTCCAATTTTCAACAGAAAATTTTTTAACAAATGAATGAATTTTCAATCAAGCAGAGAAATTTGTAATCATGAAGTTTAAATTTCTATAAAAAGAATCTAAATTTCAACTAAAGATTGAAATTTATAACGAAAACAAAAATTCAATTAAAAATAAACGAATTTTCAACCCAGAAATTTAAATTTCTATTAAAAAAAAAAAACCATTTTCAAAAAATTAGTGGAATTTGTAACGAAAAAACAAAGAATTTTCAATTAAAAATAATCAAATTATCAACAAAATGCATTTTTAACCAAAAATATGAATTTTCACTCAAGCAGATAAATTTTTAACAAAGCAGTTAAAATTCCTATAAAAAAAAATGAATTTTCAAACAATTAGTGGAATTTGTAACGAAAAAAGAAAGAATTTTAAATTTAAATTTTAAAGTAATCGAATTATCAACAAAATAGTTCAATTTTCAACAACAAAAATTAATTTTGAACCAAGAAGATCAATTTTCCATCAAGAAGATTAATTCATTAACAAAAAAGATGAATTTTTAACCAAATAGTTTAATTTTGTACAAAAAATGAAAGTCAAATTTTTCTTTCAAAAAATTAGTTTTCA
>NC_046661.1:146432824-146437574 GCF_010883055.1 Belonocnema kinseyi | reverse complement strand
AAAAAGAAATAAATTTAAATTTTAAAATAATCGAATTATTAACAAAATAGTTAAATTTTCAACAACAAAAATGAATTTTCAACCAAATTGATCAATTTTCAAACGAAAATTTGTTAACAAAATATTTAAATTTTAATCAAAGATAATAATTTGTAACTAAAATAACTAAAATAATATTATGATATAAGTTATAATGAAAAATGTTATTTTATATATATAAATAACTATTTTAATTTGAAATTGCACATAAGTGAGTCATTAAATTATAATTAAAATTTTTATGAAAACATAAAGTTATTATAAGTTAAATTACAATTAAATAAATTTATTATATTAATCTTTTAATTATTTTAATGATTTAATGTTTAAAAACTTGTTGTTTTTAGATTAAAATTAAATAATACCTTATTTTTATTTTAACGTTATCTAATCAAAATTTATTAACTATTTAATATTAGAGCTATATTAATTCTAAATTTTACATAATTGAGTCATTGACCAAAAAATTTATTTACATTTTAGTAATAATAATAATATTTTCATGATTGATATATTTGCAAATTATAAAGCTTAATAAATATTATGCTGTACATGCTTATAATTTTTATAATAATATTATATTCATATTTCATGTTTTAAAATTATTTACAAATTTGAAATTAAATATAATTTCAATCAATTTCAAATTGGTTTATTCAATGTTACAGGAATATTTTTTAAAATTTTATCTTAAAATCTAATTTTATGAAATAATATAAAAGTTTATTAAATTAATAGATATATTGTGAAATCATTAAGTTTAATAATATTATAATATAAATTAAGATTTAATAATAAAATACCAAAGTGCATAAAGATTGGATTTAAATTGTTTAATATTTAGTAATATAAATATGTTATTTCCTCTTAGATTATGTCATTAAATATTAGCTTTTACTTTCGTAATAAAAGTTTCTTTTTTTCTTCTAAATACTTGTATTACAATTATATAATTTTTTATGGTGCTTCTGATATTTTGAAATGAGTATTTAAATTCAATTTTCTAAATTATATTATATTTTAATTTTTTAAACTTAGTTAGAAAGCTTATTAATTAATTAAATGAAGAGAAATTCAATTTTAAACTTGAATGAAAATATAATGTAAACATAATTTAAATGTTTTCATGAAAATAATTGTGCAATGCGTTTTATGTTGTGAAATGATTAATTAATTATCAACTGATTTGACCAAACTCACATTTTCTGGAATTAGTTTGCGAGTTTATTAATAAAGAAAAATTCTAGAAATGAAAGTTTAAATTTAAAGAAATATATTAACTAAAAATTATTTAAAGTCTTCAGTGAGAATTATAGTTTAATGCTTCTTATTTTTTTAAATGACTAATTGATATAAGATGAATATTTTTTTTATAACATTTAATTGAATAAAGATTAAAATTTATTACTTGAAATTTAAGTAACATAAGTAAAAAATGAAATAGTTATTTACTTGTAGGTTATGCTGGTGTTCTGAGATTAATAATTTCATTCAATTTTCAAAAGTATATGTAAAATTTTTTTAACATTTTCCCTAATGTTAATATTAAGTCACTGAAAATGAAATTTTTGTAAATAAAATTTAAAATCACTGAAACAAATTATTGAAGGCTTTTTAAATTGTGAACCATTTAATTCATTATTAGCTGATAATTTTCTTCACACTTTCTTCATATTGGCTTTAATTAGTGACAAAGGTTATTGATATAAAATTAATAAAAAAAAGTTTAAAATTAAATTCAATTTTTATCAATAAAAGTTCTAATTTAAAAAAATATATAAAAATAAAGATTAAAACTTATTTCCTGAAATTGAAGTAACATAATTTAATTATTGACTTAAAGGTTCTATAACGGAATATTGAATATAATTTGAATATTAAAAGTTAATTTATATTTTTAATTATATTATTTCAATTAGAGAATTTTTCAAATAATTCTGATGCAATTTTAATCATTGGTTGAAATTTAGTTCTTTTTTTTATAGAAATTTAAATTTCTTGATTAAGTATTTTTCTTCTTCATTGAAAATTCCTTTCTTTGGTTAAAGTTCATAATTGTAGTAGAAAATTAATCTTTTTGGTTAAAAATTCATTTTTGTTGTTGAAAATTAAACTATTTTGTTGATATTCGATTATTTTAAAATTAAAATTTAAAATTCTTTCTTTCTTCGTTACAAATCCCACTAATTGTATGAAAATTATTTTTTTTTTTTATAAAGAAATTTAAACTTTATGATTAAAAATTTCTTTTCTTGATTAAAAATTCATTTTTTTGGTCGAAGCTCATCATTTTAGTTAAAAATTAATACCCTTCGTTTAAAATGTAACTATTTTGTTAAGAAAAGTTTTGTTGAAAATTGATATTTTTGGTTAAAAATTTATTTTTCTTGTTGAAAATTTAATTATTTTGTTTATATTTCGATTATTTTAAATTGAAAATTCGCTTTTTTATTTTAATAAAAATTCAAACTTCTTGGTTGAAAATTGATCTGATAGTTGAAAATTCATTACTTTGGTTAAAATTTTTTAAAACTATTTTGTTAAAAATTCGTTTATTTATTATTCAATATTATTTTCGTTAGAAATTTTAATCATTGGTGGAAATTTAGTTCTTTTTTTTATAGAAATTTAAATTTCTTGATTAAACATTTTTCTTCTTCATTGAAAATTCATTTCTTTGGTTAAAGTTCATAATTGTAGTTGAAAATTAATCTTTTTGGTTAAAAATTCATTTTTGTTGTTGAAAATTAAACTATTTTGTTGATATTCGATTATTTTAAAATTTAAATTTAAAATTCTTTCTTTCTTCGTTACAAATTCCACTAATTGTATGAAAATTATTTTTTTTTTTTTATAAAGAAATTTAAACTTTATGATTAAAAATTTCTTTTCTTGATTAAAAATTCATTTTTTTGGTCCAGGCTCATCATTTTTGTTAAAAATTAATATCCTTCATTTAAAATGTAACTATTTTGTTAAGAAAAGTTTTGTTGAAAATTGATATTTTAAATTGAAAATTTGCTTTTTTATTTTAATAAAAATTCAAACTTCTTGGTTGAAAATAGATCTGATAGTTGAAAATTCATTACTTTGGTTAAAATTTTTTAAAACTATTTTGTTAAAAATTCGTTTATTTATTATTGAATATTATTTTCGTTAGAAATTTTAATCATTGGTGGAAATTTAGTTCTTTTTTTTATAGAAATTTAAATTTCTTGATTAAGCATTCCTGTCTTTGGTTAAATTTTACAATTTTAGTTGAAAATTAATCTTTTTGGTTAAAAATTAAACTATTTTGTTGACATTCGATTATTTTAAAATTTAAATAAAAAATTCTTTTTTTTTTCGCAACAAATTCCACTAATTGTTCGAAAATTCGTTGTTTTTTTTATAGAATTTAATCTTCTTGGTTAAAAATGTATTTAATTGATTGAAAATTAATTTCTTTCGTGGAAGCTCATCAATTTAGTTAACAATTAAAACCTTTCATTAAAAATGTAACTATTTTGTTTAAAAAAAAGTTTTGAATTTCCAGATTTTCCAGAATTCTCTGATGAGCGTCTATATTTCATTGAAGAAGTGTTAAATATTTTGAAAATTTGTATTTCCTAGGAGACGAATTTGGACGTTGGGGCAAGATCGTCAGGTAATTTGTTGCGACTTGCTGGAGGACAGAGCCACCATCGAATATCGAATTCCAACTCAGGGAGGATTTGTTTATTGTCTTGCTGCCTGTCCTCTCGACACGACTCAAATTGCCTTTGGTGCCGGGGATGCGATGCTCAGGCTTTGGAATTTGTCAGAACCGCACGAGTCCCTTTTTGAAATTGCAACGCTCTGGCAGAAAATTATGGGAAAAGTTAGAGCTGTAAGTAGTTATTTTCGCCATTTAAACCCTTTTTTTCTAGTTACTGATTTTTTAGGTCAAAAGTTTTTTTTAGTCCAAAATGAAAAAGTATCCAGTGGAAAATTAACTTTGATTTTCTTGACAATATTTTTCACTTTTCTAGCATAATAATTGTTAAAGTATTAAAAATTAACTTCAATATTTATTTCTAATTTTATTTGTTAGTCTATAAATTATTAATTTGGATAATCTTTTTAAACTATACGTAATATTTGCGAAATGTTTGAAATTATTATAAAATTTTTGCAATTTTTGGGACTCAATTATCATTTTTCAGAAATATTTGGGAATATTTGTGAAATTATTGAATTTTTCGGGAAATGATTGAAATATTTGTGCAATCTTTGAAATACCATATATCTAAACTCTTTGCGAATTATTAAAAATCTTTGTGAAATTTTTGAAATATTTGTGAAATCATTGGGAAATAATAAAAATATTTTTGAACTCTTTGGAAATCTTTGCGCAATATTTGAAATATTTTTGAAATATTTGTGAAATTATGAAAATCATTAAAGTCTTTGTGAAAGCTTTAAAATCTTTGCGAAATATTTGAAATATTTGTGAAATCTTTGTGAAATCATTGAGAAATAATAAAAATATTTTTGAACTCTTTGGAAATCTTTGCGAAATATTTGAAATATTTTTGAAATATTTGTGAAATTATTGATGTCATTAAAGTGTTTGTGAAATTTTTAAAACATATCTCAAATCTTTAAAATCTTTGGAAATCATTAGGAAATACTTAAAATATTTTTGAATTGTTTGGAAATCTTTGCGAAATATTTGAAGTATTTTTGAAAT